>NC_063053.1:29245996-29478496 GCF_018812025.1 Megalobrama amblycephala | reverse complement strand
TTAAATGTTCTTCATGGAGGGGGATGCGCATGCTCGACAAACCGTGATGGCTGCTTAATATCGACGGTCCGCCTCAGATGTCCGTTTTTCTAAATTATTTTTCCCTACCAAGTTTCTAGCCGAGTTTCAAGTACTTCCCTTGTTCTAGGGACATTCCAAATGGCATCCAAACAGGAATTAATTCACTCACCTGCTAAGAAAAAGCCGAAAGACGTCGAGCGCCTTCATGACGCCATTGCTGAGATGCTAGACAAGCAACTGAGCACCATAAAGTTAAGCATGACAGCGATTGTTCGTGAGAAGATATCGACTATTTCTACGCATATGGATTCGTTGGAAATGGATGTAAAATCGTTCAGCGACAGATTTGACTACATGCAGGCCACGGTCTGAGATGTCAAAAAGGAATCGATTGCCAGAAAGTCCCACCTAGAAGAGCTTCAGGAGAAGTTATCTCTGTACGAAGACAAGTCTAGACAAAATAATCTAAGGCTGGTGGGCCTGCACGAAGGAGCTGAAGGAGGGAATGTAATCCAGTTCTTGCAGACCCACATTCCGAAGTAGATTCCGGCCCTACAAGGGAAGACGATTGAGATTGAACGTGCACACCGTTTGTACGCGAACGAGGATTCTTCCAGGAAAAAAGCACACACTTTGATCTTTAAGCTCCTCCGTTACAACGAGCGACAAGCGATCCTGCAGGGGTAACTTACGGTTCTTTCCAGACTTCAGCAAGGGAACGTCTCAAAAAAGGAAAGACATGGCTGAAGGAAGAAAACGTCTCCAACAACTAGGCATTGAGTCATTCCTGCTCTATCCTGCACTAGTCAAAGTGCGAAATGGCCAGGAGCAGTTGCTTTTCAAATCCCCGGGAGACCTTGAGAGGTTCGTCACGTCGCTAGGCGCCACTACGGAGACAGATACCGCCTCATCTGCCGAGATGTCTAAGGACTAAACACAGCCTTTTTGGTTTCTGTGATAGCTTTTTAAGTTGGGATATAAGTTTGGGTATTGCTGTGATGGACATCCGGATGAGCGGGACGCTGGTATCTGAGTATATCCACATAGTTCGAGTGCATGGCCTCAAATAGTTTTACTTTCCAGGCAGGTAAGAGGGTGTGTTTTACCTCTCTGCATGCTGCCTACAGTAGTATCTTATTTGGTTCTTTGGTTAGTTTAACCATTACATTGTTAGAAATACCAGTACAAATATGCAGTATTTGTTTGTAATATTATTTATGTGTTTCGAAGGGTGGGCTTATTGTTGATGTGTATGGTCACCATGGTTACCTTTGCCTCTTGTTTGTTTATACCGTGACTATTCCAGGATGAGGGTTTTTAATGTGATATCGTGGAATGTCAATGTTTGAATTCTCCCATAAAAGATCAAAATGCCTAGATTATTTACATCGCAAGCGAGCTGACATAGATAGCCCTTATACAAGAATCCCACCTCAAAGGGATAGTTCACCCAAAAATGAAAATGTGATGTTTATCTGCTTACCCCCAGGGCATCCAAGATGTAAGTGACTTTGTTTCTTCAGTAGAACACAAATGATGATTTTTAACTCGAACCGTTGCCGTCTGTCAGTCTTATAATGCGTGTCAATGGTAACACAATTTATAAGAGTCAAAAAATATGCATAGACAAATCCAAATTAAACCCTGCGGCTCATGACAGCACATTGATGTCCTAAGACACGAAATGGTCGGTTTGTGCGAGAAACCGAACAGTATTTATATAATTTTTTACCTCTAATACACCACTATGTCCAACTGGGTTCAACACTCAGTTAGTGAGGTCTGATCGCACTCTGACAACGGAAGTGATCTCTCACACTCATTGAAGTATAAGCGTGAGACATCACTGCCACTGTCAGAGTGCGATCAGACCTCACTAACCGAGAGCTGAACGCAGTTGGTCTATGCATATTTTTTGACTCTTATAAATTGTTACCATTGACGCGCATTATAAAACTGACAGACGGCAACGGTTCGAGTTAAAAATCATCATTTGTGTTCTACTGAAGAAACAAAGTCACCTACATCTTGGATGCCCTGGGGGTAAGCAAATAAACATAAAATTTTCGTTTTTGGGTGAACTATCCCTTTAAGGTCTCCGACGCAACTCGGTGCCAGAATAGACATTATAAATTGATAGCTTCCTTGTCTCATAATAGTGCTTCAAGAGGAGTTGTTAAACTTCAGAACAGAAGATTCCCATTTTTAATAGAGAAAACGGGAGGGGATAAAAATGGGTGGTTTATATATGCCTCAGGATCATGGAATAATTTAAAAATTGTTTTTTTCCTGTTTATTCCCCTAATAAATATGACGCAGATTTCTTCCCAGCCCTTACCAAATTCCTCCTTAGTTTTACTGATTACTATTTGGTTGTTGGCATGGACACTAATGCAGTTTGTAATCCCTTAATTGATAGATCTTTTTCTACTGTACATGGGGATCAGGCTTCTCAGTCATTGAATGATCTTATTGTGGATAATGACTTGTGTGATATCTGGAGAGTAAAGAATGAGAACTGTAGGGATTATACATTTTACTCTGCACGTAATAAATCATTTTCCAGGTTAGATTATATTTTAATTTCTAAATACCTTACTCAATGTGTAAACCACACTAATATCCAACCCATTCTGATCTCAGATCACTCCGCTATAGTTTGTAATCTGTCTTCTCCGATTATACCTTAAAGTCCAAAAAGATGCCGTTTTAATACAACCCTTTTGCAAAACGAAGACTTTGTTGAACAGCTATGTTCCAATTTGACTTTGTTTCTTAAGGAAAACACACGCTCATTTACATCACACGCACAAATACTATGGTAAATAACTAAATGCTTTTTGAGAGGAAACTGTATTTCTTTTGCTTCTTATATAAATAAATCCAGAGCAAAAGAAATATCTCACCTTGAGGACCAGATTAAATTATTAGAGAAGGATCTTAAAAAAACTTTTACAGAAGAGTAGGATTTTAGGGAATTTAAGAACTGATAATAAAGCAATTTTACTAAAAAGGGCAGAATTTCTCGTACACTGTACTAAACAAAGCCCAAAACGAGCATCTCTACAGATCAGAGGTGGGAATGGACGAACAACCTGGTATTAAATTTTTGTCAAAACTAAATCTCTCTCACCTAAACGATGAGCAACAGACTTTTCTCGATTCTCCAATAGATTTGAAAGAACTAAAGGAGGCTTTAGAGTCAATGAATAAAGGTAAGGCATGGTTTACCCCCGGAGCTGTACTTGGTGCTATGGGATCTAATTGGACCACTTCTCGACTCTATAAATTTTGCGATAGATACAGGTAATTTCCACAGAGATCAGAATACTGCCCTTATCTCTCTGGTTCTGAAAAAAGGGAAGAACCCCCTTTGCTGTTCAAGCTACAGACCGATTGCATTAATTGGTACGGATGCTAAGGTATATGTTAAAGTTCTAGCCCATT
Source organism: Megalobrama amblycephala (assembly GCF_018812025.1). Taxonomy (NCBI): domain Eukaryota; kingdom Metazoa; phylum Chordata; class Actinopteri; order Cypriniformes; family Xenocyprididae; genus Megalobrama; species Megalobrama amblycephala. The sequence goes on along the minus strand of NC_063053.1, from coordinate 29,475,028 downwards.
GTTTAGGAACAGTTGCCAGTTCCTTAATTTCCCATGACCACACAGGATTTCTCACAGGATGTTTTTCTATGGATAACGTAAGACGCCTTTTGAACATTATTGGCTCATCCGACTGTCAAACGAACAACGTGCTATCCTCTCACTAGATGCTGAGAAAGCCTTCGACCGGGTTGAATGGCGATACCTATGGTCTGTTGTAACTCGATTCGGTTTTGGTTCTCTTTTTATTCACGTGGTCCAGACTCTCTATACTAACTCTTCCGCACAGGTATCTACAGGTTTATGCTGCTCAACCGCTTTTCACTTGAAGAGAGGCACGAGACAGGGTTGCCCATTGTCGCCATTGCTATTTGCAATATCATTAGAGCCTTTGGCACATAATCTCCCCTATAACTATAGGCTGTTCCAAACATTATATTTCTCTCTTTGCGGACGATATCTTGCTGTATATATCTAACCTTTCAACTTCTCTCTCTCTCAATGTCTTAAAATATTTAAAGATTTTAGCAATGTCAGTGGTTACAAAATTAACTGGGAAAAATCTGTATTAATGCCCCTATCTGCATCGGCTGATACTGCATTAGTGTCCACCCTGATTCCAATTAGTAAGACTTTTAAATATTTAGGAATTCAGATCTTTCCCACACTGCAGGCTGTTGTCAAGCAAAATTATATCTCTTTATTCACTGCTATTAGACAAGACCTACAGAGATGGGATGCTCTTCTAGTTTCACCACAAGGCAGGATCGCAATCATCAAAATGAATATCCTTCCTAGACTTCTATTTTTTTTCCATGATCCCTTTTTCTCCTTATAGAATCTTTTTTAAAGAAATAAACTCCTTGATAACAAAATTCATTTGGAGCAAGAAACGCCCAAGAATTAAACTCAAAATGCTACAGAGAAGGCCTGACAAAGGAGTTTTAGCACTTCCAAACTTCCAGCTGTATTTCTGGGCATGTCAGCTGCGCTCTCTCAAGATTTTGTTAGAGACTGATACAAAGATCGCTTGGCGTGATATGGAAGCATCGGCAGTGCTTCTGCATTGGCTTCAGGATGTGTTATTTACAGGTTTACCAAAGAAAGCCCAGAAGTTTGGTAACACAATCATGGGCAATTCTCTTAAGATTTGGCGTGATGTCTGCAATTTTATGGGAAGTTTTATTAAGTTTATAACTGATTCCCCGATTTGGCATAATCATCACTTGCAATCTGGAAACAAACCCTTTGTTTTCAAGCCATGGTCTGATCAAGGTGTACATGTTCTGGGTGATATATTCAACAATCACGGATTAAGGTCCTTTCAAGATCTGAAAGACTGCTATAATCTTCCTGGTCATTCCTACTTTCTGTATTTAAGGTTGAGAAGCGCAATGCGTGCATATGGCGTACCGTGGAACTGTAACCTGAACTCTCATCCTCTGTTGGATTGTGTGAATTTTTCTCAGGCACGAGGGGCAGTGTCATTCATTTATAACAGATTACTCGAGCAGCGAGATAATCTGTTATTATTTATTATTGTTATTTATTTATTTTTTACATATGCAAACCCTGGTTTTGTATATAGTTAAGTTGTGTCACACATGTTGACCATGTTGTTCTATTCTGCAATAAAAAAATAATCACAAAAGGTTCTTCATGGAACCATTGATTCCAATAAACAATCTTTATTTTTAAGACTGTAATGTGTATCTGAATGAGGGTTTAAAATCCCTCACAGCTGCATTGTGCGTCTTGACTAGTTCAGGTCCACTCTTCTCCATTTTCCTTCATAACAGAACTCAATTCTGTGTTGGAATTGAACATTTTGTATTGTCTCTGATAAATAGCTCTGATAAACACCTCAAACAAAATACATTTCTGGACAAGCTTTCAGTAAAATCCCGTAGCGCAAATTCTCCATGTTGTCTTTCATGTAGATTTCTTATCACATGAAAGAGAATTTTATATTTAAGATTTTGCTGTAAACATTATGTAATGCTCTGTTATTCTTGTGCAGGCCAGCATCAGAGAAATAAACATGAAGAGCACATATGACTTCAGGCTTTAGTATCTCCATTATTCATAGCTATTTACTGTATGTGAACTCCAGTTTCTTTTAATAATAATGTTTATGATAACAAATGTTTTAGTGTCACTTTGCTGGTATTTGTCATTCCCTGTGATTAAAGTTATTTCTTACTTTCATGATTTTTTTCATTTTTGCTTCTGTAAACAGTTTTGTTGAAGGCTATATCTTTACATATTTTGGTTTAGATTTACAGTTTGGTCTGAGTATAACGGAGTATAACACGCTGCAATGTTGGTCATTTCTGCACACAGAGGTGCTTGAATCTTTTACAGCATGTCTGGAACTAAATTTGCACTAAAGGAAGGGATATGCTTCAGATCGTCACACCAGGCCAGGCTGGCATGAACTGCAATGTTTTTATGCAGGACTAAAGTGCTGCCTGACATCAAATTTTCAGAGGAATTTTAATGTTGGACGGTCATGTGAGAGAACAGAGCGTTCTCCTCGCAAAGTGATTCTGATGTCCAATCGCTTTCGCACTTTTTTTTTTTGTCATCTTGGCTCAGCTCACCTGCTCCAAATTTAGAACAAAACTGTTTGCAGAATTATATTTTGTGCAATTAGTACTGTAAAGAGTGTGAAGACTATGAAATGAATACCAGCACTCATTGTTTTAGAATGCAGCATCCAATTAACAATGCTGTGTGCCAAATAGTATAAAATAACTCAGTGGTCTGTTTAAAAGCCTTGTGATAAATGATCTTATGCTGTTAAAACAGTGTGTGTGTGTGTGTGTGTGTGTGTGTGTGTGTGTGTGTGTGTGTGTGTGTGTGTGTGTGTGTGTGTGTGTGTGTGTGTGTGTGTGTGTATACATATATATCAGTGGCGTAGCCAGAATTTTATTTTTGGGGGGGGCCATCTAAAAATGAGGGGGCCGCTATATATATATATATATATATATATATATATATATATATATATATATATATATATATATATATACAATGATAATATACAATATATGTACAATGACACTAATAATTATTAATTTCTAAAAGAAATGCAAAATCAATCGGTAGTTATTAATAGAATAACGAGACGCAAACTTTTTACATTCAATCGTGTTTGGTCCCATTTATTTTTTATCACAGTGCATACTACATATACAAACTTTTACTCTCAAAGTGCACACATTTGTAGAAATATGTTTACCTCAGATTTCATTAGATAGAATTTATAGAACATGTACGCAGGGTTTCATAAATACAGGGGTCATAAAATGTAGTTTGCTAGGGGGGTACGGGGGCATGTTCCCCCGAGAAAATTTAGATTTCCCTGGTGTACATATGTGCATTTTTAAGACGTTAAGACCAACAAATTGGATAACAAGCTTTAATACCATGTCAACAAATACATGCATGCATGCACAGTTTTGAGGCAGCTTTAAGCGCATGTTTGGCAATTTCATTTTCAAACAACAGTCATTGCTCGTAGTAGCCTATTGCGCTTTATTTTAGCTATAATAAAGTAATTATGCAGCGCACGCCGGCGCATTTGCGCATGCAATTCTTGAGTGCGTGCCACGAGCACAGTATAATGACTGATTGGACAGTCGTGTTATTTTTTCTGAGTTTTACTGACATAGCCTGACAACATCTCATCTGACCGCAGTTCACTGTTGTTCAACTGAAGCTCACTCGTCGTCACCTGCACCTTTTCCGCGCTTGTTTGACTTGCGCCTGGCGCTGAGGCGAAGTCGGAATGCACGTCTGGGAGGTTTCCCGTTTGTTGTGGTGGTAAAAAAACAGTTTTATATAAATGCAGCGTTTTACTTGGCAATGTTTAAAAAAAAAACGATTTTTATATGCTCTGTTGGTGGTTTGGGGAGTAGCATCACCCGGGAGGGATATTTTTTTTTATCCCCACCTGGGATAAAAAATATTTCAGCAGAGGCAGGGATACATAGACCAGACCATAAACCATTTATAAATTAATTTTAAACAATAAAATATTTTGTCAGAACCTAAAGTACATTATCCCTACATATTGTTTTGTTTGATTGTGTAATTTGCTTTTTGAATCGTGGAAAAACCGTTATTTATCTAAAAAAATACAGATTATCCAGACTCATGACCATGTTGATTACACTCATGCTGATATTGTACTATTTGATGATCAGAAGTGGTTCGCTAAATATAATAATTCAATAAGCATTTAGGCTACAATAAGCACAACTTTTAATATATAACTTTAAAAATATATATATTAAATAGATAATAAAAATATCTAGATAGCTGGCTGACTAAAGTAGGCTAAGTTTGAAAATGATATCATATACATGGAGTTATTATATAAAAAGATACTTAATTTCTTTACAATTTATTTGTGTTGTTTTAACAGTCAGTTATGTAAGTTTGATGGTTAATAGCTTCTAGCAACATTAAATCCAGGAGAGAAGACAATTCTAGAGAAAAAGCATGTTTGATTTACATAACACAGTTTGAGCGCGCACGCAATATCTGAGCGAGAGCAAATAACACCACTGAAACTGCCTCAAATTAACTATAATGACGAGAAGAAAGCTGTGTGCGCTGCAGTCAGAGGTTCTTGATTCTCTAACGACTTTTTATTGGTTAAAACGAATGGAGAGTTAGGAGCCCAAGCACCCACCGGATTTCACTGCATTGAGATGCGCGTCCTGGAAAGGGGAAGCCTCGGGTGCAGCTTCACATTGTCACTCACTGCATAATAACGGACTCTCACGCGCAAAGATAATAACAGCAGAAGCTACGCGCAACACATGAAATAATCAAACCAATAAGTCTAAAAACAGCTGTTGCATTTTACCGCGCAGTATATGCATCAGTGTAACAAATCAACATAAAAAAATAAAAAAATCGCTCAGAAATCTGGGGGGGCCTGCATGATAATGAGGGGGCCTAGGCCCCCTCAGGCCCCCCCGTGGCTATGCCACTGATATATATATATATATATACAGTATTCAACATTTGAAGTGGATCAAAAAAGTTCATCAAAGTTGTCCTAAGAACTAAGCTGTCTTAAGAAGAAGGTTTTAGGACAACTTTGATGAAAGGTTTTGATCCACTTCAAATGTTGACTACTACTATATATATATATATATATATATATATATATATATATATATATATATATATATATATATATATATATATATATATATGAAAACATTACTTTTTATCTTTTGTATTTTTTTTTTGTTCAAATATGAAGAAACATTTTCAATTTAACATTTACATATGTAGTAAAATACAAGTAATATACAGTACCAATACCAAAAATAATTTCAATTAGATTATATGTAACACTTTATTTCAAAAGTCCACTTTAGACATTCTGCGTGCTAACTATAAGTAATTTTGCAATTATATGTCAATTAACTCTCATTAGAGTATTAGTAGACTGTCTACTTAGTACAGTGGTACAGGGTTGAAGTCAACACCCGTAAGATTAATTCTCCACTGGTTTCTTCGATTTTCCTATGGGGGAAGTTAAAACCCTAACCTACCAGTCTACTAATACTCTGAGAATTAGTTGACATGTGGTAGCAAAGTGTAACCATATTTTACAAACTATCTTTATTTTGCTTTTTTTTCCCCAGGGCATCAGCAGCTTGTTCAGTTCTCTGAAGGTAGTTCGACTGCTTCGATTGGGTCGTGTTGCACGTAAACTGGACCACTATCTGGAGTACGGCGCAGCTGTGCTCGTATTGCTGGTCTGTGTGTTTGGATTGGTGGCCCACTGGCTTGCCTGCATATGGTACAGCATTGGAGATTATGAGGTCATCGATGAACAAACCAACACCATCAAGACTGACAGCTGGCTCTACCAATTAGCCACCAGCATTGGATCCCCGTACCGGTTCAATGCCAGTGGGACTGGCCAATGGGAGGGCGGTCCTGGGAAAGACTCTCTGTATATAACGTCACTGTATTTCACCATGACCAGCCTGACCACCATTGGCTTTGGAAACATTGCACCAACTACAGATGGAGAGAAGATCTTCTCTGTGGCCATGATGATGGTTGGATGTGAGTGATTGTCTTCTTTAATGTCTTCTTTCTTAGAACAAAATGATCAGTTGAGATAGATTACCTGATAATCAGATCTCCCAAAGTAAATATTAATACCAGGTTAAACAGGGTCTCTTTTCTTCTCTTTTCTTGCTTGCTTTACTCTTTTTCTGTTTATTCTCTCCTCTGTCAGAGTTACTCAGACTAATCTCATCTGGCCCCCTCTATCCTCCAGACAGCAGTGCTTTGCTTCTAGTACATCTCCTTCAGAAAAAAACTCAGAGACAGTAATAGAGAGAGATGGGTGGAGAGAGGGACATATAACTGGCCAGAATGAAGGAACGAGGCCAGTCGTTGCTAATGTCCTTCTCCAGATTTGTGTGTGCCGTGAGGAGTCACTCTGGAGACTAAACAGATATGCAGTCATAATTATCTGCATGTGTGATTGCTGAACCGCACAAACATATAGCAACCCTGCTCACTGACCCCCGGCATGCACTGACTCTTGGGGGCCTCATACAACCATGTTTTCAGCAGGCTTTTTTAAATTTACAGTTTTTCTTTAGTGTGCAAGAAAACCATAAAAACACATAATCGCCAGGACGTGAAGCCGGTGGTTGCCTTCGTGAAGTGCATTCAAATCGCACTCATGCATACGTAGGTAAGGGAGAGTCCACGGCTATCTGTGCATTAAGCGGTTTGATTGCACTCCTCAGAGACAAAGTACTGTCCGATGTGAAGTGGGTGGTTCCCTCTGCGGAGTACATTCAAATTGTTTAATGCACAGCTAGCCATGGATTATCCCGCTTATACCATGGTTATTTGCCAGCATTGACAATTTAAAGCTGTGATTGATGTTTGCAGTGTAATATTTGACTGGAAGGGTCAAAAAATCAGACAGAGATAAAGTAGTGCGTAAAATTACATTTATTAGTCATGGGGAAGCATTGGCAACAAGTTTTCTGTGCTTCTGAATGTTTCTGCATGTGCGCAGCTTGATCTCCGATCTCTGTGTGCGAGTGACGTGTGTGTGCTTCAGTGAAAACAGCGCATTAATACAGAACGGTGATTAAACTGACTGAACTGCCTGTGCATTAAACTTTTAAGCGTTTTATTGCACACTTTCCATCCAATCAGAATCAAGTACTCAGACAGACCATATATATTGTATACTTACCATATATATACATACCATATACAGTGCTCAGCGTAAATTGCTAGTCACTTTTGCTACAGTATTCTGAATGATAAGTAAAGCTTTGCTGATCTTCTTGTAGCCTTCACCTTTCTGGTGTAAAGAAATTATTTTCTTTCTCAGGTCTTGTGACATTTCTCTTCCATGTGGTGCCATTGCTGACAGCATGAAATGGGAAGGGGTTTTAACACCCTTTTATAGTCAAATGCTGGACACCTGTGTAATGAATAATTAGACTCACCTGTGGTTGAATTCTTGTTAAATTAGACATTTGTAGTCTAAAATTTAGCTTTGCTCGAGACTTTCAGTGGGGTGTACTCATTTTTGCACCACATTAATTTGAGTAAAACTGAAAAATGTGTAATCTAAGTTATATTATTAACCTTACTTTCATGTTATAAGTTAAACAGATGTTATATTAAACTTAGTCAACATTTTGGAAATTGTTTTTGTGTTCATTGAGATATTGTTTAAAATGTTACTTTTCAAAGGGGGTGTACTCATTTACGCTGAGCACTGTATATTGACTTTCTAATCATCAAAGAATCCTGAAAATAAAGTATCACAGTTTCCACAAAATATTAAGCACAACTGTTTTCAACAATGACAATAAGTTATTCTTGAGCACTAAATCAGCATATTAGAATGGTTTCTAAAGGATCATGTGACACTGAAGACTGGAGTAATGATGCTGAAAATTCAGCTTTGCCATCAAAGCAATACATTACATTTTAAAATATATATAAAAAATAGAAAAGTTATTTTAATTTATAATATTTCACAATATTGTTTTACTTGTTTTACTGTATTTTTGATCAAATAAATTCAGCCTTGGTGAGCGTTAGGCCACGTACACACTGTAAGTTTCAGGAGTGACAACCACATTTAAATGCGTGAGTGAAAGTGTATATGGAACACGACTCACTCTTGAAAATCAGATGATTGACAGCTTGGAAACCATAGCGACGTCCTGGCGTCTCTCGTGTTTGGTATCTACTAATGACCAAAGTAATATTACAGTGACAACACTCATTATTTTCAGCAATTTAACTAAACACAGTCGATGGAGGCGTCCTGTTTTGTATATGCTTGCACAGCCTGTTTCACACAGAGCGTGCACTTTTTATGTTGCTATGGTCACATTATAAGAGTTTTTGGGCTTGTTGTTTAAGCTCGTCTCATAAAGCGAACGGGTTTATGAAGTTTTTAAAGTTGAGCAGACATGAATTGTGATATTTTGGTCTTGTTTTCAGCATAAAGCATTTGGATTTATTTCAGTTTATTATGAGCTTGTTCTTGGTCGCTGATTTTACTAGCAAGATCTGGCAACTAGAATGAGTCAAGGCTCATGCTTTACCTGTGATTCAGCATACAGAAGGGAGACATCTCCGATGATCGTTAAAAAACGTCATTAACAACTAATGTTAGCTGTTCAGTTCAGTTCCATACACATTGCATAGAATTTCTGTAAACGTGATTGTCACTCCCGTATTTTACTGAACTGTGTACGTGGCCTTAGAGACTTAAACTAAAATAAATATAAAAATAAAATTAAAATAACTAAACTTTTGAATGCTAATGTACAGAAGAGGATTAGGGCCAAGCAATAATAAAAAAATAAAACCATCTCGAGATTAAAGTTGTTAAATTTCAAGAAAAAACTCGTTAAATTTTGAGAAAAAAGTCGAGATAAAATGTTGAGAATAAAGTCATTAAATTATGAGAATAAAGTCATTAAATTACGAGAAAAAGTCGTTAAATTATGAGAACAAATTCGTAATTTAACGAATTTGTTCTCATAATTTAATGATTTTTTTTTCATAATTTAATGACTTTATTCTCAACATTTTATCTCGACTTTTTTCTCGAAATTTAACGACATTTTTCTCATAATTTAACGAATTTGTTCTTGTAATTTAACAACTTTTTTCCTCGTAATTTAATGACTTTTTTCTCAACATTTTATCTCGACTTTTTTCTCGAAATTTAACGAGTTTTTTTCTCGTAATTTAACGAGTTTATTCTCAACATTTTATCTCGACTTTTTTCTCGAAATTTAACTACTTTAATCTCGAGATGGTTTTATTTTTTTTATTATTGCTTGGCCCTAATCCTCTTCCGTACTAATGTGTGTATATTTTATAATAGTTATTATTTGTATTATATAATTTAGACTTATATATTATATTATATTATGTGCAGAAATATGATTACTTGTGGCTTACATGCATTTTTGACTCAAATATGACTTGCCTCCCACTCATCATCTTCATTTCCTTTCTTTTGTAAAAAAAACCAAAAAAAAAAAAAACCCTTAGATCTGTGAGGCAAAAGGTATTTTCTTGCTTTTGACCTAGACAGCGGTTTCCCTGACCTGTAATATTCTCTAACATCATCACTCAGGTGGAGGAGTCATTTTAAAAGCTCATTACACTAATGGGTCATTGTGAACCTTTGAGAGGATGCTCAAATGAGCTCTGTTGATGCCGGTTTGGTTTCTGACGCATGAAATGGAACAGCAAGACACAGCTTTCAGTGTGACACAAGCAGTGTGATACCAGCAAATACTTATGTCAGAATAAAATAAGAACAATGGATTTTTCCCGTAATTATATTAATGCCAGAGTAAGGCCAGAAACGAGTATGTTTTGGGCCTAAAGCATTTTAACAGGGCTCTGTTGATCTGCTCATGATGTTGTAAGGTCTTCAGAACACATTGGTTTGATCAAGGGGAGATGATCATACACGCCCAATAAAAACAGCAGTACACAATTAATGGAGAGAATAATTGTAGTTAGCTGTTCTGCCGACTCTTTGACGAGGCCCGTACACAGCGCAGAGCCCCATTCTCTCTTTCTCTGTCTGTAATTATCTGAATGCATTGTTTTCATCTCCAGATCCTTCAGTCAAGATTTTTTTCTCTTTTGTTTCCATGTTTCTCTAAAGATCTTAATCTCCTGTCTTCCTCTATCTTTCTTTATTCCTGTCTTGCCCACATCTCTGTCTGTCTCTGTGGTGGTGAGGTCCTATAAGGCCTCATTATGTGTTGTGGTTTCTACAGGCTCCCCCGAGACTCTCCCTCATGCACCATCCGTGCCATTTGCTCTACAACTTTCTCTATTTCTGCCCTGAAGTTACACCTGGATATAAAGTTTAAAATCTCACTGGGTGATGTGAGGTGGGATATGGTTGTATTGTACTCAAAAATGTCAGATAAATCCCTCATGATGTGATTAGTTTTTAATGTTTTTATTTATGCCGAACTGTTTAAAACAAGCAGATTTTAATGATAACAAGTCACTGTGAGGAACTGTCACATCCAGTTAGGGCTGGAAAATATATCAAATATTCATGATACACTATATTGCCAAAAGTTTTGGGATGCCTGTCTTTACATGCATATGAACTTTAATGACATCCCATTCTTAATCCGTAGGGTTTAATATGGAGTTGACCCACCCTTTGCAGCTATGACAGCCTCAACTCTCTGGGAAGGCTTTCCACAAGGTTTAGGAGTGATTATGGGAATTTTTGATCATTCTTCTAGAAGCTCATTTGTGAGGTCAGGCACTGATGTTGGCAAGAAGGACTGGCTCGCAGTCTCCGTTCTAATTCATCCCAAAGGTGTTCTATCGGGTTGAGGTCAGGACTCTGTGCAGGCCAGTCAAGTTCCTCCACACCAAACTCACTCATCCATGCAGTCACAATGCAGTCAGGCAAGTACCGTTCTCCTGGCAACCGCCAAACCCAGACTCCATTGGATTGCCAGACAGAGAAGCGTGATTGGTCACTCCAGAGAACACGTCTCTACTGCTCTAGAGTCCAGTAACAGCGTGCTTTACACCACTGTATCCGACGCTTTGCATTGCACTTGGTGATGTAAGGCTTGGATGCAGCTGCTCGGCCATGGAAATCCATTCCATGAAGCTCTCTATGCACTGTTCTTAAGCTAATCTGAAGGCCACATGAAGTTTGGAGGTCTGTAGCTATTGATTCTGCAGAAAGTTGGCGACTATTGCGCGCTGTGCACCTCAGCATGCGTTGACCCCTCTCTGTGATTTTTCGTGGCCTACCACTTTGTGGCTGAGTTGCTGTTGTTCCCAATTGCTTCCACTTTGTTATGATACCACTAACAGTTGACCGTGGAATATTTAGTAGTGAGGAAATTTCACGAATGGACTTATTGCACAGGTGGAAACCTATCACGGTACCACGCTTGAATTCACTGGGCTCCTGAGAGTGACCCATTCTTTCACAAATGGTTGTAGAAGCAGTCTGCATGCCTACGTGCTTGATTTTATACACCTGTGGCCATGGAAGTGATTGGAACACCTGAATTCAATGATTTGGAGGGGTGTCCCAATACTTTTGGCAATATAGTGTATCTTGCAGGCGAGTTAATCTGATGTTTTTTCTGCACATTATATTGGCCATTAAAGAGTTATTAGACTTTTTTCAGTGCATTTCTTTTATGACAGTGTTAAGATATGCTTTAATAGCATAGCATTAATTTAAAAATTCAGTAGCAAAAATGGCATTAGAGTTGCTAAGTTCAGTTCAGTTCTCGAGTTTGATCAAACATCTTGTTTCACCAAACTGATTCATACAATTACTGAGTTCACCTTAAATGTGTTAATGTGTAATTCTTTCTTTTTAAATGACATTCTTATATGTTTTGTGTATTTATGAGGTTAATATTTTGGTCACAGTTGTGTGTGAGGTTTCTTTGATTATAATTACTTTCTCTCAGTATAGGCGAGTCAGATGGCTGATACACAAAACAGAATCAGAAAGACACTGAGAAGAAATCCCCCTAAAACTCACTCTCCTCAGCCTTCCCATCTGCCTCCTGTTTTCCCTCTTTCCCCCTATCTGTTTTTTTCTCTTTTAACTTGGCCATTTCTTTGGCTTTTCATCATCCATTTTTATCTCATCATATTCCATCTATTTCTCTTTCTTCTCTGTTCCCGCTCTTCTCTTATTGGTTGTGAGTGGAAGTATTTGGAAAGCTATTTCAGGGAAGGTTGCCATAGAGATGAGGACCGGAGATACCGTGGTAACACGTGAGAAAGGCAATAAAAACTGGAGCAGAAGTTTACATTGTGTACTTACAGAGAAATGTCTGACTTCGATCTACAAGGATTTACAGATCACCACTCTCATAACTAGTCTAAATATAATAAAGGTATCATTCTGGATTAGGACTTAAAGGGTTAGTTCACCCAAAAATGAAAATTCTGTCATTAATTACCCTCATGTTGTTCTGAACCCGTAAGACTTTAGTTCATCTTCAGAACACAAATGAAGATCTTTTTGATGAAATCTGAGAGATTTCTCTCCCTCCATAGACAGCTACGCAACTGACACTTTGATGCTTCAAAACGTTCATAAAGAGATCGTAAAACTAATCCATATGAATTGAACGGTTTAGTCCAAATTTTCTGAAGAGACTCAATAACTTTATATAATGAACAGATATAATTTAGGCTTTTATTCACATATAAACAAACATTGATCAGCCAACATAAACAGAAGTTGAACCGAACGTGACATGTGAGAACAAACCTCTTGCGGAAGCTCAAACATGCTTTTAAGGTAAATACATAATTTGTCCAGTATATGTTATTTGGAAATTAATTCTTATTAAGTGACATTTGAAAACACTCAATGTTGTAATTGTGCATATTATGAAATATTTGACACAACAATTACCGTGTGTTTTACTTAATGCAAAATGTACATTGTTACATTTTAAGAATTTAAATGTTAAAAAATACATTTGTACAAATAATTTTGGATTTTTTTGGATAATTTTGATTATTGATTGATTGATTGATGGGCATAGTGTACCCAAAAATGAAATTTCTGTCAAATGAAAATACAAAAGAGGATATCAAATGAACTGTAATTGTATATTCAACACTTTATTTAAATTTATTTATTTAAAATGGTTCAATTTTTTTCTTTTTTTCTTTTTTGATTAAAGGATTGATTTAGGTACTTATGTCTGCCCCATATTCAGACCCCCCCAAAATGAAAAATTTTGTGTAATATTCTTACAACTTGACCAGAGTTAATTTGCTTTATCATATCAAATTGGTCTGGGGTGCATTTCCCAAAGCCACCGGTGGTCGCATGTTCCGTCATTACCAATAGAGTCCAGTGGAACTTGCGACCATAGTTGGCTAACGATGGATATAGTTGGCTTTTAGGGAAATGCACCCCTGACCAGTATCTATTTGTCTTTTTCTCTCCTCTTGTCCTATAGCTCTCCTTTACGCCACCATCTTCGGTAATGTGACAACCATTTTCCAGCAGATGTATGCAAACACCAACCGTTACCACGAAATGCTGAATAACGTGCGGGATTTCCTCAAGCTCTACCAGGTGCCCAAAGGCCTCAGTGAGAGAGTGATGGACTACATCGTCTCCACGTGGTCCATGTCCAAAGGCATCGACACAGAAAAGGTGAGACTGAAACAGATGGGACGGTTGCATTATTGAAGTTTTTGATATCATTCTTAGAAAATTCTACATTTCAAAATTCATCTGTGCACAGGTGCTCTCCATCTGTCCCAAAGACATGCGGGCAGATATCTGTGTGCACCTGAACAGGAAGGTGTTCAACGAGCACCCAGCGTTTCGATTGGCCAGTGACGGATGTTTGCGCTCATTGGCTGTGGAGTTCCAAATGATACACTCCGCCCCTGGTGACCTCATCTTCCATGCGGGTGAAAGCGTGGACCTGCTCTGCTTTGTGGTGTCAGGATCATTGGAGGTCATCCAGGATGACGAGGTCATCGCTATACTGGGTTCGTATGGTAACTCTTTTTAAAAGCACTGATTAAAGCTGGGTTCACACTGTAAAATTTCGACCATGATTTAGCTGTCTGAGACAAATTTTGTGAAGAAAAAAGATTTACTCATGTAAATGCAGCTCACAGTCATCGAATGTGTCAGGGATTGATGATATAAAATCCGGACGAGTCCATTTTTAATGCGTCTTAACTACCGTACAGTCTGACATTAATAACTACTGAGATCCCACAATGAGACATGGCTTACAGCGGGGATCATGTTTGTACAGTCTGACAAGCAACAGTCATAAAGGACTATTATATATCATACAGCGTGTACCCGGTTTAATACATGCTTTGGACTTTTTGTCCATGTATTAGCATCTCTCAGTATCTGTTATTTCTTGCTGTCAGAGTTTGACTTCTAGATTAGAAATGCATTTTGGTTGTCATGGTGATGAGAAACTATTTTAAAAAGCAGGAACAGTGATTTGTGACACAACAGAATAAAACCAGCATATGCTTCTCAGAGATGAAAAATCTTTTTGACATCATTAATTTGATTTTGATTGAATCTCCAGCTATCAGACTGACTTCCATTACAAACTCCATCTCACTTTCAAACTTTCAATCAGCTGCTTCACTGAAATCGCATTAGACTGTCGCATTTTGATTCTCCCTTGAGTCGTCACAGCAACGGAACCATACAGTGGCATTAATCATTAATCTCTAATGGCAGCTAAGTTGAGGCCTTGTCTCTCCTCCAGCTCGGCAGGAGGCCTGGACCCACCGTGTCTCTGTGTGCCCAGGAGTTTGGTGGGTGTCTGGGCAGAGAAAGATGGGCTCCTGGGGAGCTGAGTTAGCGAGGTGCAGAGCTGTGCTCTACAGGAGACAAATGAAAAGAAATTAAGTCATTAGTCACATTTATCCATATGGCTCACATTTACCCAAAACAATTTTCACTGGACCGTCTTCAACAGAACTGTTGTAAACGTGCGTAAATGAAGGAAAAACATACCCAACAGTCACTTGTTTACTTAAATGGATTCTTCTCCCAAAATGGAGATTCTGGCAGAATTTACTCACCATCACCATTTTCTTTCTTCTGTGGAACACAAAAGAAGATATTTCAAAAAGTATCTCAGTATACATTAATCCGAATACATTTGAAAATGGCGTTTTCTTTTATAAGCACTCTCTTAGTGTTTTTAAGTGTTTTCCAACAGTTGCTCTTCCACACTGAAACATCAGATTACATTAAAATTTCTTACCACATATGCATAAATGTAATAAAAGATCACTAATGATGCTGAGAGACCAGACATAATAAAGATCTCGTGCTATTCTTCTGGGATGATCATTTTATTAGCAAAATATCCCACAAATTACTGTACTGGTGCGTCCAGGTCACACTCAAAATCACTATTCCATGTATAGTCTAAAACTCAGTTTCTCTCATGTTTTGCCACAGGACATCAATAATGTTAGGACTATGATGTCACTTTTTAGACCATCACGCTGGTTCTCTCTCGAAAAAAAAAAAACAATAGGATTTTCCCATAGGCTTTTAGATTATCACAAAAAATAAGCTCTGTCTTCAATAAAAGTTTATGATCCTTACACGTTTTGTCCATCAAGATAATTTTTACAGATGAACACAACTTTTATGAATTTTGAAGCCAAAATGCAGTCACCAGAAGCAAAAAGGTATAGGTATGAGCATATAAGCGAACTACACCACGATCACACGACTAAGCTTCTGACAACTCTTTCACTCTTTATCTAAAAACATTTTCCATGAAAGTTTGAGTTAGGATAGTTTATAAGAGTGCAATTATAAGCATAATGAGGTTGTAAAAGTGGACTGAGCTTAAAGGGTTAGTTCACCCAAAAATGAAAATTCTGTCATTTATTACTCGTCCTCATGCCGTTCCACACCCGTAAGACCTTCGTTAATCTTCAGAACACAAATTAAGATATTTTAGTTGAAATCAGATGGCTCCGTGAGGCCTGCATAGGGAGCAATGGACACTTCCTCTCTCAAGATCCATAAAGGTACTAAAAACATATTTAAATCAGTTCATGTGAGTACAGTGGTTCAATATTAATATTATAAAGCGACGAGAATATTTTTGGAGCGCCAAAAAAAACTAAATAACGACTTATTTAGTGATGGCCGATTTCAAAACACTGCTTCAGGAAGCATCGGAGCACAGATGAATCAGTGTGTCTAATCTGATGTTCGAAGCGCCAAAGTCACGTGATTTCAGCCGTTGGCAGTTTGACACGCGATCTGAATCATGATTCGATACGCTGATTCATTTATGCTCCGATGCTTCCTGAAGCAGTGTTTTGAAATCGGCCATCACTAAATAAGTCGTTATTTTGTTTTTTTGGTGCTCCAAAAATATTCTCGTCGCTTTATAATATTAATATTGAACAACTGAGGCCTCACGGAGCCATCAGATTTCAACTAAAATATCTTTTGTGTTCATCTAAAATATTTGTGTTCTGAAGATGAACGAAGGTCTTAAGGGTGTGGAACTACATGAGGGTGAGTAATAAATGACAGAATTTTCATTTTTGGGTGAACTAACCCTTTAACTGTTCCGTGTAATGATATGTATTTTATGTCATAGAATAAAACGTGAAAGTATCTTGAGCTTGTGTTAATCACGGACCTTATTTCAGCCATTTAACCAAAAACCCATTAAAAAAAAAAACATTGGAGCAACCGGAAGTGTACAAAAATGCGTCATAGTTCCACCACTCTATTTTCTGGAATCTTTGTAGCAGTGAAGATTGCACAAAGTAACATTTATTTCTAAAAACATGAATATCACAACGAATAGCAGGCACAACAATGCTGGTATCACCATAGATACCTATGGGTACAATATACGTCACATGACTAAACGTGCGTCATTGTTTTCAAATACCTTTGTTTTCACAGTCCACACTACATCATAAAAACAGGGCTTTCAAATTTATCCACTTCAGAGATCCTCTTCAAATGGCTCTGTTTTCGCAGGATGCCATCTCAGTGTGGATGGAAGGCCAAAACGTAGAGATAAAGTGTGTTTTGAAATGTATCCAGATTAATGTACTCTAGATGTACTTTGCAACTACCCATCATTAGAGTAATTACATTAGTCAAGTCAAGTCACCTTTATTTATATAGCGCTTTTTACAATGCAGATTGTGTCAAAACGGCTTTACAGTGATAACTGGTATATAATTTGGCTCTTAAAGAATAGTGTCAATGCAGGCAGATCAAAGCACTGTTGAATAAATGTCAAGAATACTGTTGAATATCAAATGTCAAGTCAAATGTCAAGTGTCCCCAACTAAGCAAGCCAAAGGCAACAGTGGCAAGGAACCCAAACTCCAACAGGTGACATCAGGTGGCAAATAGGTGTTAAATGGAGAAAAAAACCTTGGGAGAAACCAGGCTTAGTCGGGGGGCCAGTTCTCCTCTGGCGAACAGTGCTTTGTTACGATTCAGGTTGCTATCATAAGTCTGATAGGATCGCAACATTCAAAGTATTTATTTCAGTTCCATCCAGTTGAGGATCGTATTCATCACGCCGAGATCGTATTCATTAGAGCTTAATATCTGCTAACACTTCCCCCAACAGAAATTCTACTGACTATAAGTAACTTTGCAAGTACAGGTCAACTTACTGTATTCTACTAACCCTAACTCTAATCCTAACCTAACAGTCTATTAATAATCTATTGAGAGTTAGTTGACATGTAGTTGCAAAATTACTTATAGTTATTAGAATGTCTGAAGTGAACTATTGAAACTCATACTGGTTTGAAACAACATGACGTTGAGTAAATGATGACACATTTCACTTATGGGTAAACTATTCCTTTAAATTTGGTTTGGTTTCAGAGCCTCATTTTCCGCTGCATTTTTGCCTATTTGTATATTTCACCTACTGTACCATTCTCAACCTCTACACATACTATAAAAGTATTATAAAATATTACAGTACAGATCCTGAAGATATGGGTTTAACTGTCCCCACGTGGCAACAGGGTGCCATGGTAACACATGACTCCTTGGAGACCATGTTTGGTGGCTTCTGTCTGAGATAAACTGTGAATCCCCACAGCCTCTTCAGGGTACTATGACTGTCTTCAAACTCTCAGTGGAGCCCTTGACAGTCTCTGCAGACCAGATCTGCTGCACACAGTATGTTTGAATCAAAATAAACACCTTGACCATGTGAGAAACATATTTGGAATAAGTTAGTTGGGTAGAAATTGAGTGGTTTGCTTTGTTATAAAGATGACACCAGAACAATGCTATTCAGCAAAAGAGGATTTTTCAGTTTTGCTTTGAAAGGTTAATTAGAGCACATGTGTTCATGCATTCCAAGAAGCTGCTAATTGTGGTTTAATTGGTCTGGCATGTGCAGCCAATTAAATATGTTTTGTTACTAGATATAAGTCTTTAATTGGCAGGACAAACACCTGTGACAGATGATATCTGTGGTGAGATTATGCTGAGCTCAGCATCAAAAATATTATCCTGAAAACAAGAAACTTCTTTTTGAATCAGCCAAAAAGGTTTTTGATTTGCCCAGTTTTCTTGTGGCAACTGCATGTTCAGCACTGCTGCATTCTATGGAATCAGTGCAGGGTTGGCACTTGAAGGTTGAAGGTCTATTTTGGGTCTCTGGCGCCGAGGATCTGTGGAAAGTGATGGGAGACATCAGTGTGCTATTGATCTTCGGCATCTCAAACGAGTAGAGACAGTTACACTCCTCTCTGATAATACCACATTCATCTAATGCAGCAATTATCCATGCTTTCTTACTGCCTCTCAATGTTTCTTGGCTCTTTTACTCAGTCTCTGTCAGTTCTGAAAATAAAAGATAATTAAAGAATGATACTTGAGCCTTAAGTTTATTGACTTCCGTGCTTTACATTTATTGCCTTTCTAAATAGTTTTAATTTCCTTTTGGCCTTAAAATTTGAAGTTGGCATGAAATGGTAATCCACCCCATCTATTTTCTAAATGCATGTTATTGATCTTATTGTGAGCGATTCATCTTTCTTTCTTTTTTTTTTGAGGTTGTAATTTTCATCAGACTTCTCTTTGGTGACTTATGCTGGACTTCTTCAAAAACCCAGTCCCTCTTACAATCAATTGCTATCCCGCATTCAAATCTGCCTCCATCCAGTCAACAGTTGATGAATTGAACCAAGTCCACACCCTACGATAATCCACTTCACTCAGATATACATCACAAAATGGATGAAGAGATTTGACACTAATTCCGTTACTTTAATGCTTTCACCCAAAAATGAAAATTCAGTCATTTACTCGCTCTCATGTTGTTCCAAACTCATTTGATTTTCTTTCTTCTGTTGAACACAAAAGATATTTTAAAGAATGTCCGAGCTGCTCTTTTTTTAACAAAAGTTGGTAATTTTTGGGCTTTTGCAGAAGAAAGTCATGCAGGTTTGTAATGACATGAGGGTGTATAAATGATACCAGAATTTTTAAAGAATTATCAGTTTAATTTTCTGTCTGTTCATTAAGCAAAGTTATTAATTGGCTTTACTGAGCTTCACTCAAGAAATAAATGCATATATAATTCAGAATGAAAGAAAAGTGAGTAATCCAAAACTGTCATTAGGTTAATTACCCATTTTAAGTGGAGTAAGCTAAAATTTTCCCAGTACAGTCAAGTAATTCTCCTACTCAGGTTGGTGCCTGTCTCTAGATCTATGAAGAACATTTTAATTGAAATGTCAGATTTGATCATTCTGCTGCTCAACCATGCTGTGAGATGATACATTTGATTGGCACCAATTAAAGCAGTCTGATCTCACAATAACTCTCTGCTCTCTTAAATATCTTTATAATCTTCCCTTTGCATATTCTCTGATCCTTTTGTCCTTTTGCTCTCTCAGGTAAAGGGGACGTGTTTGGTGATGTGTTTTGGAAGGAGACGACTTTGGCCCACTCATGTGCTAATGTTCGAGCATTAACATACTGTGATCTTCACATCATAAAGAGAGAAGCCCTGTTGAAGGTGTTGGACTTTTACACAGCGTTTGCCAACTCCTTCTCCCGAAACCTCGTTCTCACCTGCAACCTACGCAAAAGGGTGAGAAACATTAGCAAGTACACTTCTCGTATGTTATATCTCTTTGTTTTTGATAGGGTTGTCAGTGTTTCCATAGACCAACATTTCAGACTCCTTTGTTTGTCCGTGTTCAGCTTAATTCAGTCAAATTACTTGTCCTATTTTTTCTTCATGCTGAAACATTGTGCTTTCCCATGTCAGTCAGGAGGCTCTTTATTGTTTGCCCTGTCCATTTCTTAGCCCTGTTCTTTGTTCATTACAATGTTAACTCACCTGTTCTCACATGTTCCCCATTTTGTTCATCATCCTTTGTGTATTTATGCCTTTAGTTCTCCTTGGTTCATTGTCTCATGTTGAAGTTATGTTAGTGGTGTTGTATGCGTTTATCTCTTGGTGTTCATTAAAGTATATCTTTATTCATTCTGCTTTACACATCATCGTCTTTGGATCATACTACACAGCCGACCTGTGACAGACCACGAGACCATAAGAAGATCAGCAAATGCCCTGCCTAGAGCAGGAAAACAGTTCCCTCGAGGACCACACAAGAGACTTTTTAGACCTGGTGTGCCTTACCCACTCCCCGGATCACTCCCACTGTGTTTTTTCAAGTTAGCTTGAATGAGCGTACTCTGGCACGCCTGTCCAGAGATGGTCCTCAAGGGTCATTGGCCGAGTTTGTGGAATGGGTGCTTGTCCGTAATGACTCTGTTTACCATCTGCCTCACTGACAAGAAAATCGCCAACATCACTCCAGACCCAGAGCCCAGCCAGCAGTCAGCCATGCCCACCTCGGATGGGCCCGAGCCCACCACGAAGATGGAGCCAGAGTAATTGCCATAGGCTGTGTGTGTGAGCTGGAAACAACGGCCGTCATCAAGAGCATTTTAGTGGAGTTTATGGAAATGGTTTGGAGCACCACCCACCCTCCCATGGCTAAGGTAGATAAACAAAGCTTGGTGAATTATATTGTGTGATGAGCTGGATGAGAAGGCTTTTGTTGCACTTCAGTCACCGGTGTTGCCATCCAGTTCCATATTGTCTTAGTCATCACTGGATATGGTATATGATGAGCTGGATTAGGGTTTTTTCTGCATTTCAGTCACTGCTGGTCCCAGCCAGTGCCATATTTTCTCAGTCATCGCTGGATATGTCCAATTCGTCACTGGTTAAGCCCAGTTCCAAGTCCTCCAAATCATTGCTGGTTAAGCCCAGCTCCAATTCATCGCTGATTATGCCCAGTATTAAGTCTCCTTCGTTGCGGATGGTCCCGCCCAGACTCCCTCTCCCTCCTCAACTGCTAAAGCCATCCAGTTTCTCTGCCTCATCTTCACTGTCTCCCTTCAGCCTCTCAGCTTTTCCAGAGGTTCTGCTATGCTTCACAGATCCACCAGGGGCTTCCTAGTCATCAGCTCTGCCTTGGCTTGTGGATCCCTCAGCTCCATCTCAAACCTGCAAGCCTCGGACTCCACCTCGGCCCTCTAAACCATTGGCTCCACATTGGCTCATTGCTCTCTCAGCTCTACCATGGACTGCCATCCCTCAGGCTCCATCGGGCTCCCTCATCCCTCTAGCTCCATCTTGGTCTATCATCGCTCTGGCTCCACCAGGGACTTCTGAGTCAGTAGCTTTGCCTCGTTCCTCCACCCTTCTGGCTCCGCCAGTCTCCTCCCTCCCTTCAGGTCAATCATTGTCCTTACTCCCACAGTCTCCACTCTCATCTGTCAAGACCACGTGTCCAACTCTGTCACGCCCGCTCTTCGGCTCTGCCTTCATCTTCACATCCACAGTCTCCACCTCAGTCAGTCGTCTCCCTGGTTCCGCCTGCCACTTCTACTGAGGCTCCACCATGGCTCCTCCCTCCATCGTCTCCACCGTGGTCCTTCATGTTATGGCTCTGGGTCATCCTTCTGCTTGTCCCGTCTATTCTCTGGTTCTTCCTGTCTCCGCCCTGATTCCTTCCACCTTTATCTCCTCCCTGGTCGTCGTCTCAATGGTGTTTTCCTTTGCCTGCTCCTCATCCTCCTCCAGAGCCACCACCCCCCCTTCCTCCCTCCCTCCTCCCTCAGATTGCATGGGGATGCATGCTAAACACGATTGTGTTTAGTATAAGTCTTGTTTAGTTTCATTGTCATTATCATTGCCTGAGTTCTTGTTTGTTACTATGGTTTGTGATTAGTTCTCACCTGTTCCCCATTCTGTTTATCATCATTCTCTTTGTATTTAAGCCTTCAGTTCTCCTTGGTTCATTGTCTTGTGTTGAAGTTATGGTAGTGGTGTTGTATGCGTTTATCTCTTGGCGTTCATTAAAGTATATCTTTATTCATTCTGTGTCTCACATCATTCTTTGGATCATACTACATAGCCAACCCATGAGATTGTTAACCTAAAAATGGAAATTCTGTTATTTGACCCTCATGTCGTTCCAAAAATGTAGACTATGGCGACTTTGTTTTGTGTGTGCCTGAGCTGCTGTTTTTTTCTACTATTAATGTGGATGGATATTTTTACTGGGAAAAATGCAATATAAGTGTTATCATCAAAGTAGTCCAAAAGTCGCTTTATAAGTGATTAGATAAGAGCCATGCGGAGGGGAAAATTTAATTTTGATCTGTTCCTTGCAGAAAGCTACTGTTTGATTTTTAGAAGACTTGGAATTTATGGTGTGTTTTTTTTTTTTTTTTTTTTTTTTCCAACTTTTCATTTCTGCAAATCGAACTTGAATTTATTGAAGAAATCATCATGTGTAAACAAAAATAAATTATATGATGGTAAATAAATAGGTTAACTAACCCTTTAAGCTGTTAGAGCTCTGATTGGATATACTGTAAGCCACAATTGCCATCAATTCCACTAATCTTATTGGATACAGTACAAAGTATGAAGATGTGTCATGGCCATCAGGGAATTATGGTTAGAACTGGGTCAGTAGTGTCAAGGAGGGGAAACCCATGGAAAAATCCTTTTAGTATGATGGTGTGTATCCTTGAGCTAAGATTTTCACTCTCCCTTTCTCTTTCTTTCTTTCTCATGTTCAGTCCTTTTCCCTCTACTGTTCAGCTGTTATCTTTTGTTTTTTCTCGTTGTTACTTACTCTTCATTTCCACTTTTGTTTCCTTTATCACCAGCCTTGAATTTGACTATAAGCTCATTATTTGCTGCTTCCCTCGATATTTTCTAAACAATTACTAAGCCACACACTTTAAAAAAAAAAAAAAAATCACATTTAAACATACAAACAACATTTTTAGGCTAATGGCCGGATATGAATAAATCAAAACACAGAAAAAGCTCTCTCTCTCCCTCTTTCTCTAATGTTATTCCTTTTTTCCACCCTGATTGTTCCCAGCCTGCTTTTACCCTGTCAAAAAGTCTTACATTTATGCTGAAGCAAAACAAAAATTCACATCAGCAGTGTTTTAAACACTTTCAATATATTTTTTATTTTTTAAAATGTTATTCTTAGTCTTTTCTCCACTGTATTAATAGTGAATAGAGGACAGACAAATTAAGGGAATAGGAAATTAAGGGAATAGGAAAATATGATCAGGATCATTCATGCAAGCTTGAGTTCAAGATCACCATGACTCAACAGCCAAAAAGTTTTTAATCTTTTAATTTAATTTAATTGTTAATGTTTTAATTGAAAAAAATGAATAATTCTCTTCATTTAACAGCCATTAATCCTTATAGTATATATGACATAGAAACAAAATGGCAGCATAGTGAATTCAGATGTCTTCTGTGGTCAAATGAAAGACCAGTCTTGTTTAGTGTCTTTATGAGCCTGAGGGTCTCAACAGAATGAAAGATTTAGATTTCAAGCATCTGCCATTTAAAAGAGGACAGAGAGAGAAAGAGAGAGAGGTAAGGATGGCATCACTCTAGAGGAGGAAAGAGCAAAAAGAGACTTGCTGGTGTTTTTGATTGTGTGTGTAGGGCAGAAGTGTGAGATGATTATTTAATGGTATTTTAACATGTATGTTGTGTTTGATGGCTGACCTGTGCGTGTGTGTGTGTGTGTGTGTGTGTGTGTGGTCCTGGTAAACCCTATACGTTGTGGGGACAAAATATAAAGATAGTAATACTGTAATTTTTGACCTTGTGGGTGCATTTTTTGGTCCCCATGGGGAAAACAGCTTATAAAACATACTAAATTGTTTTGTTTGTTTGTTTTTTGAAAATGTAGATATGCTGAACATTTTCTATGAGGGTTGTGTTTAGAGTTAGGGGATAGAATATACAGTTTGTACGGTATGAAAATCCATATGTCTATGGAAAGTCCCCATAAAACATGAAAACTCAACGTGTGTTTTTTGGTCTATAAGACAGCTTGTGGGCCTTCAGGCAGACACACAACACACAGACACACTTCTTACAGAAGGCTTTTGCATTAATGATGTGACCCAGAATAAGAGTGTGTCTGGCACTAACTTTCAAATTTTGAGACTGGTCGTTTGCCAAAACTACAACAGTACTAGCGCTAAGCCACATCAAATTTTCATAAGTTTCATGGCTATCTTAGCATTATAAGTAAACATCATTGGAGGAGGTTAATTTTTATCCTGCCAATTACATGTCTAATAATGACAATGAGAATCATACATGTATTAGTTAAGCAGATCATTTTGCACTGCCCCTGAAAAAGAAAAAAAATTGACAAAAATAATTTTACAATAACAATATTCTAATATTCACTTTATTAGGGGCCAAGCACCAAAGGTGCGGAGGCACCTATTGTAACCGTTGGCGTTCTTTTTAAAAAAATTTTTCTTCTTCTTCTTCTTCTTCTTCTTCCGCTCTTGAAGTCTATGGCAGCCCATAGAACCGTTTGCGGGAAAGTTATGAAATTTGGCACACAGTTAGAGGACAGTCTGACCTTTGTCCACAGCAAATTTGGAGTCTCTAACTCAATCCCTCTAGCGCCACCAGCTGTCCAAATTTGCACTTATGTTTATGTTAATGACTTTTGAACCGTAAGGGCTAGAAACAAAATTCTTTTTCCTTCTGATTCCTTGGGTCAAGTCGAATCGATGACGTCCTTTTCCGTCATGAAAATTTTTCCGCCATTTTGAATTTTTTGAAAAACCTACTTTTTCTAACTCCTCCTAGGCCGTTACTCCGATTTTCACGAAAATTGAATCAGATCATCTTCAGACCATGCCGACAAAAAGTTATGGAATTCAAGTCGATTCTTCAAACTGTTTTCAAAAAACACGCTAACGAATTGTATGTAGTGCTTGCGAAAATAGATGTCAGGTTGTATCTCCGCAACGCTTTATCGTAGTCAGACCAAACTTGGTACATGTCATCACAAGCATGACCTGAGGTATCATGCAGTGTTTCGGCGCAGCGCCACCTACTGGTGCAGAGATATGAAAAATTGTCATTTTTGCTTATAACTTCTGATTGGTTTGTCCAAAAATCTAAAATGCTGTATTTTACAAACACATTAGCGTATCATTACGAAACTGGGTATGGGTCATCAGGACAATGCCCTGAAGGAACCTGAGAAGTTTCGGCGCTGCGCCACCTTGTGGTCAAAAGTTATAACAAAATTTACAAAAATGCTAATAACTTTTGACTTTATTAACCTATTCCAATGAAACTGGTCTCCATTGATTCCTTGGGTCATGCTGAAAACATAGATATCAAATTTGCCATAGTCAGCTGATGTTCCTGTCCGCCATATTGTTTTTCTTTAAAAACCTACTTTTTCGAACTCCTCTTAGACCGTTGGTCCGATTTTCACCAAAATCGAACCGTATCATCTTCAGACCATGCCGACAAAAAGTTATGGATTTCAAGTCGATACGTGAAATAGTTTTCTTATACCAGAGCAAAGAATTTGAGGCATGATGCAAAACCCAGTCTTGAAGCTGTATCTCTGCAATGCTTTGACATATTGACACCAAACTTTGCAAGTGTCATTGTCACTTCATACCACATTAATTTGGTCAGAGCGCCACCTATTGGTCGAAAGTGATGAACTAGTAAATCCTAATTTTTCAGCTCTTTTGCCTGAAATGATCTTAATAGGTCTTTAATTGCTCACTGTTGCAGTTACTCTGATGCTCCCAGCCGTGTTGGCTTGCTTCTTGTGCCGTTTTTGTGCTTGGCCCCGTAATTGCTGCTTGCAGCTATATTTATTATTATTATTATTATTATTATTATTATTATTATTATCATTAATTATTTATATTTGCATATATACACACACACACATAAATATACTACTACTATTAATAATAATAATAATACAGTTTTAACAAGTTAATCATTTTAAATAAATATTTATTGTTAATAAAATTACCAAAGCACTCCAGACTTCCAAACGATCCTCAGAGATTGTTTGGTTTTCTGGAGGCATTGCTTTATTTACTCTGTGTTATATTACTGTTTTAAAATATAATAATAATATTCTAAAACTCACTTTATTGTTATTATTATATATGTTTACCGTTATTATTTGTGTTGGTAATAATAATAATAATATAATTAACAATAATAGAATTTTTATTATTTCTATTATTGTTGTTGTTATTATTGTTAATAATAATTATAAATATATATCAACAATAGCAACAACAACTATAATAATAATAGTTTAATAAGTGAATTTTAATACAAGTTAATAATTTTAGATAATGCCAAAAAGCACTCCTGACTATCTAGATAGTCTCAAATATGAAGTGTTTTTCTTTATTTACTCTTCCTTATTGTAGAACTCCGGGCACCATGCAGCAATGGCAAATGTTCGTGAAGGGTGTGTTATTTCCTCCGGGAGTCACATGTTTTCTTAGGCAAAGAGATACCGACAGGTTTAGAATTATTTTCTTAAGCGGTAAACTGAATAGAAGACTGAATCTCGTATCTCATCAGTCTGTGTGTCACTGAATTAGAACAGCTCTCAGTGCGTGTGTTCAGTGCATGGCTGCCTTAGACGTGTGTGTATCACTGCAGGTGACAGGCTGGATTACCTGAACAGCCCTAATGTGTCACCTAATCACCCACTGAGACTGACACACTCTCCCTCAATGTGTGTGTGATAGAGAGAGAGAGAGAGAGAGAGAGAGAGAGAGGTTTAGGTACAGTACAGTGATGGCACCACAGGGTTGAGCTGAAAGAAACAGATGAGAACAAATATTTACAGAGACATTTTTTCCCCTATATATATATATATATATATATATATATATATATATATATATATATATATATATATATATATATATATATATATACATACATTATTTTTTTATGTATAATATAATATAATACAATGTAATGTAATCTATTTTTCAAGTTTTAGCACTATTACCTGATTGCAGTTCCTTTAGTGAATTGGGAGCTTACCATGGACAGCATAAGCACATTAACAATTATAGCAACTGGTGCCATTAATTTAGTGAATTCCCCCCAAGACTCACTCTCTCTCTCGTTAGTTTTCACTCTCAGTCCTGTCTTCATCTCCATTTGGTCTGTTTAGTGGTCTAATTAGTGATGTTTTTAAGTTTATTCTCTGTAGTGCCAGGGCTCAGGAGAGTACGGAGATACACAAATAAAAGTTCAGGCACACTTCATGATAAATATATGGAAAACGAAAAGAAAGAAGTTACAAAAAATAAAACAACTGGATAACGATGAAATGCTTCCATTCGCTCGCCTCGGACAGATTTCCCCCATCAGACCCATCATGGATACACATAGCGACACCTTGGCAAGAAGGTGTGATTCCCCTGCCGATTTCCCCTTTAGAATAATGGCTTCTTCTCTCTTGAGTTCTTCCAGAACATTCTAGAGAGTGAGAGATTGATGGTGTTGAGAAGCAGCCCTGGTATTTTTTATTTTTTATTTTTTTTTGCTTGCTGGCAATAATGCGTGAAAGGGAGTGATGTGGCAGCTGTAAATCTGAAAGCTTGTGTTTGTGATATTTCTGCTGCTGTAATGTCAGAGAATTTTTTTTAATTTTTTTTTCCACCTGTGTGAGGATTCTTACATTTAAGATGGGGTTACGTTGTCTATTAGTATATAATGAGGAGGAGTTGTGTGAGAGCACACCTGGTTCCCTTCTAACTGTATTGTGACAGTAAGAGGGTCTGAAGCATTTGTCAGTGATTCTCAGCAGTAAACGTTCTGGACACATTTTGAGCCAATTACCTCTCGTCAGAGAGAAGACGCTTCCCCACTGCGGAATGGCAGTTTGTGAGTGTGTGTCCAAGATGTGTTATGTAATTGTTTTGCTAACAGGCTTCTCTGTCATTTTAAGTCATTCAAGCCTCAATGCTTTACTCACACACAATAAACTTTCAAACTGAAAAAGGACTGACAAGTGACATGTTCAGAATGACCAAAGATGTACTTTGAAATATTTTAGTTATTTAGAGTCTGCATTTCTTTGTTTTTTTTATATCAGTATTACTTTCTGCATTTATTTAATAAAAAAATACTGTAAAAACTGTAATATTGTGAAATATTATTACAAATATTATATTATTATGAAATATTATTTAAAGGGGTCATGAACTGCATTGTTTTATAATGTTTCCTGGGGTGCACTTATAATGTTATTATGCTTTTTACATAAAAAATTGTCATAATTTAGAAATAAAAGGGATTTTTCCTACCTTCATTTTAGCCCTCTGATTTGAACGCTCTGTTTTAAAGGGTTAGTTGACCCAAAAATGAAATTATGTCATTTATTACTCACCCTCATGTCGTTCCACACCCATAAGACCTTTGTTCATCTTCGGAACACAAATTAAGATATTTTTGATGAAATCTGATTGCTCAGTGAGGCTATTGAGAGCAAAGCCACCAAACCTCTCAAGATCCATAAAGGTACTAAAAACATATTTAAAACAGTTCATGTGACTACAGTGGATCAACCTTAATATTATAAAGCGATGAGAATACTTTTTGTGCGCCAAAAAATAAAATAACGACTTTTCAACAATATCTCATGATGGCCGATTTCAAAACATTGCTTCTGAGCCGTTTCAGCCGTTTGATAGGAGATCCGAAGCACTAATTTGAAACAAAAGATTTGTAAATCTCAGAAGCTTCATGAAGCAGTGTTTTGAAATCGGCCATTACTAGATATTGTTGAAAAGTCATTTATTTATTTTTTTGGTGCACAAAAAGTATTTTCGTCACTTTATAATATTAAGATAGAACCACTGTACTTACATGAACTGATTTAAATGAGTTTTTAGTACATTAATGAATCTTGAGAGAGGAGATGTCATTGCTGGTTATGCAGGCATCACTGAGCCATCGGATTTCATCAAAAATATCTTAATTTGTGTTCCGAAGATGAACGAAGGTCGTAGGGGTGTAGAACGACATGAGGGTCAGTAATAAATAATTTTTTGGGTGAACTAACCCTTTAAGAGGCGCGTCTGCTGTGAGTCTTCCATGTAAACGACCACTGCCCTGATTGGCTAACATCTTTCCATTTGAAATAGCTAAGTATTACTCTCTTGAAAGCTTAGCACATTTTTACTATTACAGCTCTCAAGGTTATCTAATCATGAAAAGTGTTGACTATAGCATTACATTTAGATCTATGGCAGTGGTTCCCAAACTGGGGTACGCTAGGTGACAAAAGTGGGTACGCGAACAAAATGCTGAGTAGTTCATTTAATTCTACCTTAAAATAATATTAAAAATGAGCATGTATTTCTAACTTCCAAAATGTCATAAATCCAGTACATTTAATCAAATTACCTCATCATTTGCAGTCAAAAATGACTGTATCCACCATAGACTGTAAAACAAGCAGCATGCAAATGATAGATTGCGTGCCGAATCTGCTGCCTTAAATCGCGATAAATTACTGTCGTTCTCGACAATGCACCTTTGTAAAAGTAGAGATTTAGCACTTACTCGAATGAAGAACAAATATAGACTTAAGTTTAGATTTAAGACTCAAACTTTCTCCGATACAAAAACATACCTTGTGTGAGTTCTTGTATTTAATGATGATAACGAGTAATGCAATTGTTCCCAAATGTCTACATGACTGCAAACGTGGCATTATTATACAACAGGTCAAAAAATAAAACGTAAATTTTAAACACAGTACTGTCAGTATTTAATCTATTTTGCAATGAAATAATAGTTCTAACGAAAACCACAGCAGAACTACAACACACGTCTGTGTTTCGCGAACAATTCTGCGGCTTTGAACGAATCGTGAGAGTCAGTGATTCAGTGATTCATTCACAGCCACTTGCTTCGTTAATGAATGAATGACTCGATGACTCACTCATAAAAACAGCCACCTACTGGTGGTTTTAGTTTAATATTTAAAAGTTTTACTTAGTTTTACCATCATTGAATATTTCTCTATTGGACATGTTTTATTTAAAACATTATTTATTTTATAAAGTTATTCATAAAGCTAAAAAAAAATATGCACTGGAAAATCAATTTAGGGGGCAAATATTGTCCCTTAATCGTAAAGATGTGACTGCAGTCTAAGTGGAAGAAAGGGGGTACGCAGAAGGATGGTAATCCCTTCAGGGGGTACTCCAAGCTAAAAAGTTTGGGAACCACTGATCTATGGCATTATATTTAGATCGTGGCATGAAAGGTTGCAGTGATGAACATTGTAGCCGATCACAAACATGTTGTTGAGCGCATGAAAGCAGTGATCTCGTCATTGCAACTCAATTTCTGCACACTAACAAATGCTTTTATCATAACTAACAGTGTAAACGCGAAGTAACTAAGAGATTTTTGAATAAAATGGGAGTTTTGGTGCGAGTCCAGAACTTAGTCACTGATAAACTTGCACTGTTTGATTGACAGTTCCAGAGACTGTAAAGGGAGCGTTCTTTGATCACTTTCTAAGTATAATCACCATTTAAATAACAGATTATTTACATCCTACTAAGAGAAACAACATGAAGTTGACCATTTAGTCACTGGTTTGATTTACTGTCACATAGACAAAGAACATCTGACTGTACATAAATCATTACATATCAGATCAGGCATTAGAATTAACACAGTTTGTTGCATTACTGCCGAGTCCATATTGTACAAGTCTGTTTGCAAAGCCTGCACCAAAAATGCAATTGATTTACCAAAGAATCCACAGTGAAATATAATGAATACAAATAAATAATGCTCAACTGAGACATTCACATTGTTGAAAATAAATAACCATATTCATAGCATTAGGATCCTTTGAAAGGTAATGTTATTTTTAGTCCTGTTTCGCTCTTCTCTCCTCCTCATCTCACTAACACTCCTATCTAGATAAGCACATTCCAGGATCAGTCGTTCAATGGGCCTGGTGTCAATAAAAGCTTTTAATGGACTAACAAGGAAGTACGATGACCTCTTATATATCAAAAGCACAAGGAAAAGTTGATTTGACCCCTTCAAAATGTAATTT
The DNA here is from genome assembly GCF_018812025.1 of Megalobrama amblycephala. Classification (NCBI taxonomy): domain Eukaryota; kingdom Metazoa; phylum Chordata; class Actinopteri; order Cypriniformes; family Xenocyprididae; genus Megalobrama; species Megalobrama amblycephala. The sequence goes on along the minus strand of NC_063053.1, from coordinate 29,443,456 downwards.
ATTCCTGTGATGGCAGAGCTGAATTTTCAGCATCATTACTCCAGTCTTCAATGTCACATGATCTTTCAAAAATCATTCTAATACGCTGATTTGATGCACGAGAAACATTTTTTATTATTATCAATGTTTTAAAAAAGTTTGCTGTGCAAAGTGATATTTTTTCAGGATTCTTTGAGGAAGTTTTTTTGTAACAATGTAAAAAGTCTCACCAAGGCTGCATTTATTTGATAAAAAATACAGTAATATTGTGAAATAGTATTACAATTGAGTTGTAAGTTTTTCTTCCTTTGAAGTAAACTGAATTTTCAACAGGCTTCAACACAAACATCAGCAGGTCAGCAGCAAACAAGGTCAAAGTTGAAGTGATTTGAACTTTGCGCCATAGAATTGAATGCATTAGCTGTTGTTGGATCATTTGTGTGATCACTCAAGTGGTGTCTGTCTTACAGTTGCAAATGCAGTATTTTGATTGCTCCACTGACCTAAAACCTCAGCACTCACGTGCATCATGACAGCTGTTTTTTCTTAGCAACCACGAGGTTTTTAATCTCTCATTCTGTCGGCAGTTGCAGGTGAATGCACACCAGTGCACAGAGCCTTCACTCTGTCGCTCTGAGATCAGAAGTGAAATCTTAACATAACGATTTTAGCTTGGAACAGACATTTTCAGAGTGCTTTAATACTCCAAGAAAAAGCATGAAAATGTGATGCATATTGCTATGATGTGCATTGTGTGGTATTCCTTCGGGGAAGGACAGTCAGGTCAGCGGTCTCTTGTTTAGAAAAAGTGAGATGCTGAAGTCCTTTGAGGTGAATGTGAATCGGTTCATTTGAAAATTCTGAACCGTATCATTGCTTAGGATCCGTAAAGAATGTGATAATGGCTCTGCCCCAGACTGAGGCTGGAGTTCTCTTCTTCTGTCTCTTTTTTTTCTGACACACAAGTATTTACAGATTTTCATGATTCACCTCTTTTGTGGTGATTGTTTATACAATATGCCTTCTGGCAATGTTAATTTCTCTAATATTAGCATATGCATTCCTCAAATCTGAATATGCATAGTACAAATTTGCATCGTGTCCTTTATGCAAGAGGGTTCACGGTTACAATGTCATAATGTGCATTATCTCATCTTTTGCAGCATTCGATGACATTTTCTTATTGAGAATTACAGAATATACAGTATATCTTCTCCATTGCTTTTGGTTGCATTACTTTTGGACCACAAGAGCATTAATTGAGTTCATGTTTTTCAGATTTATTTGAGAAGAGCTTCTCTCTTCTAATCACTCACATGCTCTTCATGGACTAATTGCTTAGGTTATGTCCTCTTACAACATCATGAAAGAGATTCTGCCTTAATTTTAACCTTTCTCTGAGGACTCTTGTCACAGCACAGGGAGTGATGGAGGTCAGTGGAGAAGAAAGGCAGAAAAACCAGTTGAACCCACAAGCAGAAATTCCAAGAATAAGATTTAATATGGGATGGACTGGGACTTAAGTATAATTAAATTGTATATTTATTTTTATTTCTGTACATTTTTTATGATATATATGGTACATTTTATAAAATTAGAAGTATATAATCAGAACGAATTCATTCAAATCATTATTTAAATATATATGATCATGAGACGGGAGACTTAGAACAAACTTCTTTTATTTAAATTCGAAAGGATTTGTAGTTTTTTAATGATTTAATTTTTTTCATTAGAAGAGGTGCAATTGATTGCATTTTTGCAGAAGACTGAAGATTGGAGTTGTGTGTCTGAGCTTTGTGTCGCATATTGCCCTAGAGAACATTGCAGTCTTGGGCAGTTTTCAGTGTTGCCTGTGCCCAAATCCACAACACTGGCTTCAATGGACTGGGACAGAGGAAACTTTTCTCGCTTTAAATCTATAAGATGATGGTCCCAGCATCCCTCTGCTCCCTATGGCCATTTCATCCCTGACATTACTACAGATAGTGGAATTAAATTTAAAGTGTTTTTCATAAAACCTTGTTTGTAGATGTGCTGAAAAGGCGAACAAGGATTATTGCCTTGAAAGGGGTCAGAAGAATTAGGTTCTAATGAGCTTTCATTTCTCGACGTTATTAAAAAAAACAACACAAATGCCGGCAGCTCCCTCTGTGATTGGAACTCATTAAGTAATTTCTGTTGGTTTTGTGTGAATAACTCTAAGCTGTACCAGGAATTGTGTGTGTGCGTCAGAGGAAAGTGTGTGTTCTGAAATGAAGCCTCAGTAGGACAAAAAAAATGTTGTAATGTTCAAACAGAGAATGTTGCAGCGTTCAGCTCTTGTTTTGCTGACTTTCAGAAAGAGGGCAAAAGAGAATGACAGACTTTTTCTGTCTGTGAGCTCAGTGTCTGAACAAATCCATCATTTTTGTGCGTTTGTGTTCAGATCTATGAGTTGAATGCACTCAGTATTCTTCAAAACGATACAGATTCTTAAGAAAAACAGGAAAAAAGGTGATGTGTGTAATTCTGCTGACCTTAAAATGTCTTTTTTTCCTATCCCAGCTTAATGTGAGTAGTCAAGTTAGCCATTTGTAGGTTGATTTCCACTAAAAAAGTGTAACTGTGGCACTATCAAAACATTATTCTATTTATTTGAGCATCCTACTGCATTGCATTGGCTTTACTAATTTTATTAATAATATATATATATATATATATATATATATATATATATATATATATATATATATATATATATATATATATAATATAATATATTCAACTCCCTCAAGACCTGTAACACCAACAATATTCATCCGAAGCAAATGAAACAAGTGAGTGAGAGGAGGCGGGTTTGTGTCAATTCGCTGTCGAAGAGATGAGAAAGCGAAAAAGTGCAGCTGGTATTGTGCATCTGTTCTGCGGAAAATGAGTATTGGAAGCATTTCAGATATTTCAGTATCGAAAAAATTATATTTTTGACAATATTACATTGCACTTAGTTTATTATTTCAGTGAAATATACAGTACAGTCCAAAAGTTTGGAACCACTAAGATTTTTAATGTTTTTAAAAGAAGTTTCGTCTGCTCACCAAGGCTATATTTATTTAATTAAAAATACAGTAAAAAACAGTAATATTGTGAAATATTATTACAATTTAAAATAACTGTGTACTATTTAAATATATTTGACAAAGTAATTTATTCCTGTGATGCAAAGCTGAATTTTCAGCATCGTTACTCTAGTCTTCAGTGTCACATGATCCTTCAGAAATCATTCTAATATACTGATTTGCTGCTCAATAAACATTTATGATTATTTTCAATGTTGAAAACAGTTGTGTACTTTTTTTTTCAGGATTCCTTGATGAATAGAAAGTTCAAAAGAACAGCATTTATCTGAAATACAAAGCTTCTGTAGCATTATACACTACCGTTCAAAAGTTTGGGGTCAGTAAGAATTTTTATTTTTATTTTTTTGAAAAGAAATGAAAGAAATGAATACTTTTATTCAGCAAGGATGCATTAAATCAATCAAAAGTGGCAGTAAAGACATTTATAATGTTACAAAAGATTAGATTTCAGATAAACACTGTTCTTTTGAACTTTCTATTCATCAAATAACCCTGAAAAAAAATATTGTACACAAATATTTTGTACAATTGTACACATTAAATGTTTCTTGAGCAGCAGATCAGCATATTAGAATGATTTCTGAAGGATCATGTGACACTGAAGACTGGAGTAATGATGCTGAAAATTCAGCTTTGCATCACAGGAATAAATTACTTAGTGAAATATATTCAAATAGAAAACAGTTATTTTAAATTGTAATAATATTTCACAATATTACTGTTTTTTTACTGTATTTTTAATTAAATAAATGTAATCCTTGGTGAGCAGACGAAACTTCTTTTAAAAACATTAAAAATCTTAGTGGTTCCAAACTTTTGGACTGTACTGTATGAATATGTTTATGTATATTGTGAAAAAACCTAAGTATCTTGAGAGAGACACACACAAGTAAATGAATATAATCAGCTGAACTTAATAAATCAAGCACCACACATCAGTTTTTTAGTAAAGAAAGGGATGATGCATGTGGAAAAAAGTGGGATCTGACAGAGACAAAGTGTGGGGGGTGAAGAGAGAAAAATATGTAATTTAAGACAATCTTCAAGCATAGGTAATCTGTGGGCAGATCATGGCATGACACAAAAAGAAGCTTTAGTGTGACTGCTTTAGAGGAAGATAAAACATGTATAATTTACATCTTTCTTTCCCAACACAGCACACATTATTGATAATCCCTTATGCTGAAATTCCTGTTGTTACATGCTAAATGTTTCATTTTTATACAGGGAGCCACACTTCTTTTTTATATTCATGTGACTGTTTTATGTTCAATATTCAAACATTAATAAATCTTTTCTGATACTGTTTTTCATAATTATAATTTCTATATAGAGAAGATGGAAATAGAGATGGAAATTAGAATATCTCAATTTGCATCAAAAATCTTATAAACATGGAATTTAGTCAAAATGCAGCAATAGTCTATTTATCTTCAAGTGAAAGTTTTGATTCCAAAATTCTTGTAGATGCCATTTCCAATCAAACTAATGGTATTTCTTCTCTCCATATTCAGTTTATATTCCGTAAAATCGTCGATGTGAAAAAGGAGGAAGAGGAGAGGCAGCGTTCAAAGAATGAGGTCCCACTCACCATTCCTGTGGACCACCCAGTCCGAAAACTTTTCCAGAAGTTTAAACAGCAGAAGGAGCTCCGTAACCAGGGCGCTTCGGCCCAGCTCGACCTGGAGAAGAATCAACAGCATCTACAGCAGCCCACACGCATGCCAAAACCACACACCTCCCTCATGCAGAACTCACTGCACACGGTTCAGAACGGATCCACAAGCAGCGTGGTCACCATCTCTCAGATCACACCCATCCAGAACTGTCTGGCCTATTCTAAAGCGGGCGACTCCATTAAGCAGAACAACCGTGACATCATGGAACTCAAACCTGCCGTGGCCAGCGGTGACCAAGTCGCAAACCGACTCAAAGTGAATAACGCGTCGAGGACCAAACCCGCAGGAACCGCCCGTGGCTGGATGAGACTGAAAAACAACATGGCTGCCCCAGGTTCACCTCCAGAGGAGGAGAGGAAAGAGGGATTAAACAATGCAGCTAAGGCCGTGTCCATGGAGCGCCTTTCACCAGAAGTCAAAGTTCAGATAGAGAGTGTCGAGGTGGTGGGAGAATCCAGGAAGAATTCGCTCCGCAAAACAGACTCTTGGGATAGCGGCCTGACCCACAGCGACCAGAGACTGGATAGGGTTTCAGAACCACAGAGCCCTGTACCTGGACTTGGTAGAGGAGAAGGACCAGCCCGTGATTTTTACCCCAGTAGCGAGAGCTCGTTCCTGGCCTCGCTGCAGGAGGCCAGGGTGGAGCTGAGGACAGAGATCCAGGCTCTGAACGGAAGGATGACGACTTTAGAAGAAAGGGTTGGACAAATTCTCAGGCTACTTATAGAGACTTCAAAGGCCTCATCTAGTGAAGACTCAAATCTGAAAACACATAGACCCAAACTCAAAGCACAGGGCAGCATCCCAGTGTCCACACTCAGTACACCTGATTCTGAGAAGGATGAGGGATTGCCATAAGAAATTTGAATTCAATAAGCATTTGAGATGAAGCATTTGTAGCATCACTGTTTTGGTGCATCCACATCTGGCACCTATACCTGCAGCTCATAGAGGAACGTCCTAAAAAGGAGCTGTGATTTCAGAGGATATAGTTGTCACTTGAACATCTGTATGGGAGCAGGAGTTGGTTTCATAGTCTAAATAACTGCCAAGAACCCTAACTCTCTCAGAGTACAGTGGCATGTACTGCTAAATAAAAAATAAAAGGATTTTTAGTTTTAGTGCTTTAATGTTCAATCAGCACTTTTTGCACACTGAAGTAATGCAGGAACAACCACCCCCAAACCCCCCCACCCCGCCTTTTTCTTTTTCAGCGTGAGTTTGTATATATTCTGCATGTCCAGCTGGGTTCTGGCTTGCCAAAAATTTATAACCCTGATGATGTCTATACAATTGAAATATTTAAATGCTTGTATATTATGCAGTTAACTGCATGCAGATCTATTTATTCTCACAGAATGCTTATTTTAATGTCTAAATGAAAGAGACTGTTGATTGTCTTGATATCACCGTAATGTACATTCAGGTTTTTAACAACACATAGCATGACAAATCACTGAGGGAGAATGTGACTTTTTTGAAACAGTTACATATGCATGAATGACTTTCACAGCACTCAAGAACTTTGCCTTAAAGGACCTTAACATCAATCTTGAGATAAAGCTGGAGAGGAAAAACCTTCATTGGTTATCAGTATAGGACAGGTCTGTGTTTTTTGTGTCTGTCCTTCTATACATTTTAACTGTCATGTGTCAGCTTTTATTTTGAATTATTTATTTTTTTTTGCAAATTTTCAAGGATTTTGGAGGGTTTATGATTTTATGCAGTTCAATTATGTACCACTCAATGTTATTGGGGTTTGTTTCTTTTTATATTGCACCAATAGCAGCTTTTGGCGACTGCAGCTTCACCATTGCATATCTGTCAACTGTGTTATATGCAACCTTAATAAAAAATGGTAAATAAATATTTACAGTTTTAAAGATCAGCCACAATTATTTTGTTCTCATATGCAAGATAACATTATGATTTGCTGATCTCTCGAAACAAAGTCGCTTATCATAGGACTGGAATTCCCAGAGACGTCCTCATGAATCGAAACACCTGAAACACATCCTGACAGTCTCTTCAGTAGATCAAGCCCAGTCTGCAGATCAGGACTCCACAATGACAGTAAAAATGGAACCAAATCTGAAAAACTGTTTATGAGGACTATTTAAAGGTATTATTGTACCCTCACTTAAAGGGATAGTTCACCCAAAAATGAAAATTATAATTTACTCACCCTCAAGCCATCCTAGGTGTATATGACTTTCTTCTGCCAGCCAAACACAATCAGAGTTATTTTAAAAAAATGTCCTGGCTCTTCCAAGCTTTATAATAGGAGTGAATATTAACTTTTGAATTTGAAGCCCAGAAAGTGCATCCATCCATCATAAAAGTAATCCATATGGCTCCAGGACCTTCTTAAGCGAAGCGATGCATTTTTGTAAGAAAAATATCCTATTTATAACTTTATAAACTTTAACCACTGGCTTCCGGTATAACATTATGCGACATGTAGTTCCGGCCGAAGAGTGAACTCTGCCCCGACGCATGACATATTAAAGGGATAGTTCACCCAAAAATGAAAATTTGATGTTTATCTGCTTACCCCCTGCGCATCCAAGATGTAGGTGACTTTGTTTCTTCAGTAGAACATAAATTCTGATTTTTAACTCCAACCGTTGCCATCTGTCAGTCTTATAAGAGTGGACGGGAACTCGAACGATAAGAGTCTAAAACACTTCCATAGACAAGTCCAAATTAAACCCTGCGGCTCGTGACGACACATTGATGTCCTAAGACACGAAACGATCGGTTTGTGCGAGAAACCGAACAATATTTATATCATTTTTTTACCTCTAATACACCACTATGTCCAACTGCGTTCATCACTCGCTTAGTGAGGCCTGATTGCACTCTGACAACGGCAGTGATGTCTCGCGCATATACTTCAATGAGTGCTAGACATCACCGCTGTCAGAGCGCGATCAGACCTTACGAATCGAGTGCTGAATGTAGTTGGACGTAGTGGTGTATTAGAGATAAAAAATGATATAAATACTGTTCGGTTTCTCACACAAACCGATCGTTTCGTGTCTTAAAGCCGGGAACACACCTAACGATTAGCTGAAACATTCTAAGACTGAACTGAACACACATACCGATTGTTTCCTTCGACTGGAGCCGATTTATATACTCACACATGGAATTTGAACACCGACTGTAATCACAGATTGAACGCAACTGGCTCTGACTGGACGCGTTTGAGCGCGATCAGTCATAATCAATTTACACTCATAATCGGCCTTACAATCGTTAAGTGTGTGCGCGGCTTAAGACATCAATGTGTCGTCACGAGCCGCAGGGTTTAATTTGGACTTGTCTATGGAAGTGTTTTAGACTCTTATCGTTCGAGTTCCCGTCCACTCTTATTATAAGATTGACAGATGGCAGCGGTTGGAGTTAAAAATCAGCATTTATGTTCAACTGAAGAAACAAAGTCACCTACATCTTGGATGCCCTGGAGGTAAGCGCATTTTTGGGTGAACTATCCCTTTAACGGAAAGCGCAGAGGATAGAGCAAAACAAAACACCGGTCATGAATTAGAAGTCTAACGAGAGAATTTTGAAAGAGAAATGTCAGAGGCGCTCATGTGAACATGCAGACGGCCATAACCGGAAGCTAGTGATAAACATGGGTATTTTTCTTACAAAAACACATAGCTTTGCTTCAGAAGGCATTTATTAACCCTCTGGAGCCGTATGGATTACTTTTTTGATGGATGGATGCACTTTTTTTGAGCTACTATTCACTCCCATTATAAAGCTTGGAAGAGCCAGAATATTTTTTACTATAACTCCAATTGACCGTTTGCAAAGCCCCATTTATAGCATCAAATAAACATGAATAAACATCATAAGGAATGTTGTTTCAACCGCGGAAAGATGTCAGTACACACCACTTTTCAAGTTCAAGTCCACCGACATTAATCTACTAACTCCAGGGAGTTAGTAGACTGCTTTGTTGGACAAAATGGCAGACTCGGCGTTATGATTAGTTAGATCACCTGTCAATCAAACCCCCAGCGAACGGGCCAATTGTGTTCGGCTGTAAGAAGAAAGTTATATACACTTGATCGTGGGTGAGTAAATTATGGGATAATTTTCATTAGGGCTGCACAATTTATCACGATTAAACACTTATTTTATGCGCATCTTGTCAGAGCTGTGTGGCTCTGTGATCAGTAGTAAATGCTTCTCCATCTGAAAGCCAGAGGGTGCTCTTGCACAAAACCTGTAAATATGCCCTGCCGCAGTAGATATGTTAATATCTAGATGTTAATAAATGCTTCTCACAGGGGCGGATCTACCGGGGTGGTACGGGGTGGCAACAGCCACCCTAAGAAAAAGCTTTGCCACCCCAAAATTATCAGAGAATAAAATATAAATGTTAGCAGTGTTTCAAGTACTACTGCTTTTCAGCAGCGGCGCTTCAATGTGATGACATAAAAGACAGCGTATTGCAAAATAATGGCAAGAAAACACCTCTTTCAATAAACTGCATGCCGGTTGCACGCGAACGCAGCACGCCCAATGTAGTCAGCTTCATTAACAAATGACTCTTATGAACCAGTTCTTTGGGAGTCAAAAACACAGCGCATCCAAGTTCACTTACGAATTGTTTTCCATTTGTTCGTGAATCGGAAAATTACTGCTTGTCGCCTAACTCAGAAGTCATTATTTTACTGTATCTGTAAATTTATTTTTGTATAGTGTAGTAGACAGTGAGCTGCAAAATAATTCCTGAATCCCAGTAAGCGGCATTTTTGTTACAGTGTTACATGAATTGGCCTCACTAGTGTTCACTGGGCAGTGCAGTAGTCTGTGTATTTGTTATGTTTTGTGTGTCATCTGAGGCCAAAGTTTGATTTTGTCAGACAAGAATAAGTTTTTGACTAAAACATTTTATTTTGACCTGGAAGTATGAAGTTTGTACAAGTTGGTGCATAGTTTTGAGATTGTGTTTATAGTTGTGAGAAAATGTTGAATTGTTTCATTTCAACTAGATTAAAAATTTTGAAAGACAAATTTATGCTGGCTTGTCATAAAGCCAACTTAAAGTCTTGTTTAAAAAACATAAATAGTTTGGTCAGTTAGGCCAGAATATAGATGTTCTGGGTGATTGCTAAAGTGTTGCTAGGTGGTTGCTAGGAGATTCTGGGTGGTTGCTAGGCTCTTGCTGCAATTGCTGGGGAGTTGCTAGAGTATGTAGTTGATGAACACACACAGACATTCCCACCAAGTTTTTGTTGTTCTTTAACTTGCACTAAAACATGTGATTTATGCCATCGAAGTAACCTGTGTAATATTAATAAAACTGCTCATCTCCTTTAGTGATACAAGTTCAGACTCATTTTAAAGCTGTTGATGTTTTTTCATATAGTGCCTTTACTTGGTGCCATGATGGATATTGAAATCTTGTTATTTATTTTGGTAATGCAATGTTTGTGAACACAACTGTATATGTCAGGCCATAAATCTCCAAAAACTATGCATGGGCGCTTGCTTTGGTGTTGCCACCCCTCATAGACCTCATGCCACCCCTTTGCCACCTTATAAATAATTTTCTAGATCCGCCCCTGGCTTCTCATGTCTGGAAAGATGTTTGACCCATGTTGCTTTTTCAAATAAATCGTGCAGCCCTGATTTTCATTTTTGGTGTGCCATATACTGTGTGTGTGTGTGTGTGTATGTATGTATTTATATATAAAATAAAATACAATATTATTTTATTGAATTTAAATAATGTTGCTTAAGTTCGGATTTTGCAGCTTTTTTCTAAAAGTAACAGTGTGTTTTTTTAATACATCCAATTCTTTTATCACAGGTTTCATCTGCCTCCCTGTCCGTTTCCAGGCAGCAGAGAGTTAAAACGACCTGCACAGTTTAAGAGTGCAGCTCTGTATTGCGGTCCTGCTGGTTTGATCCTGTTCTCTACAAAAGAAAGACAGATGAAGCTCTCGGCCGAAGTCAATTTTCAGGTAGCGGAGCTGCAGTTTGGCACCAAGCCCTCAAGATTCTTTTATTACAATACATTTATCTCTCACTCTCTTTCTTTTTGCTGAGCTTGCTAAAAGTCTGGGATTGGCTTGGTTTGGCAATAGCACATGCTTTTATATTCTCTTTACACGCACAAACACATTAATGTTGTTTCACAGATAGAAGTTCATTTCAGCAATAATGTGTGTTTGTGAATGTAAAATCAAAAGGTTTGTGCTGTATTGAATATAACATGAGGTTTGCCTTCTGTGTACTAATGGGTCCTGTTTTTAGCTTGTCTTAAGGTCTCAATGAGCTGGGGTCAAGGGTTTTGTTGCCCATGCTGGAAAATACAGTACTATTATCATTCTGCTGCTCAATCTTTCTGCATTGACAGCCATTCTAATGTAGCTTGCAGTTAAGATGAATGGGAATGATATCAGATTCTTATTGATCAGATGGTCCAGATATCAGACAGTTCTCTGTAGCTAATATTACAAGATCCCGTGACCTAACTCTCTTTCTTCTCACTTTGTTTCTCTGTCAATCTCTATGCCTTTTGAAAGATTGTACTGAAACCACATGATCAGCGTAACCTTAGAGAGCATCAAGTATAGGAAAGTAATGATAAAATCGCGACCCTTTCATTTGACCCTGGTTATATAGTTTTATAGAAGTTCAGAATTTTGTGGACTAAATCTACTTGGAAATGAATTATAAAGATATCTCATTGTCTCATCTCATATCTCATTTCATTGGATTAGTATGTATGGAAGCTTGTTTCGGCCACTGAATGAGTATATGTGATAGCCTATAAACTTTGAGCTAAAAATTCGCAATTATCTTTTCTTTTTTTTTCTTTTTTTTTAAATTCCGTGATGGAAAACAAGTTTCTGTAGATTTATGACCTTATAGTGCAGATGTAAATACTAGTATCTAAAAAGACCAAAAATTAACATAAAAAGGTGAGAGAGTGAGTTGTTGTGTAAGAAGATTGAACAGTGTCTCCTATAATTTTCTCTTGCTTATATTTAGAACCTCATTGGGTTGGATCTGTACCTGTCAGCTCAGACGCCTCGAGTTGTTTGAAAGAGCCTGTCTTGTCCATGAGTTGGGACAGATTTAGAGTTTGTTTATGTGACAGTTAATTGAATGGAAGTGATTTGACAGAAGGGTAATTTTGGTAATTAATCTGGAACAAAGGCAGCTTTGGGGGAGGTTTGACATTTCTGGGAATGCTGCATACAGTACATGCCAACATTACCGTAGCAACAAAATCACTGGGAACAGCGTTGATCAAACGCAAGGACGGATTATGCTCCTACCAGGCCCCGGGGCACCAGCCTCTTTGGAAGCCCCCTCTTGTTCCCCCACACACGGTTTTTGCCAGGGAGTTAAAAAAAGGGGAAAATTGTACACTTTAAAAAAAAATCCGTAAAAATAGGGTACAATGTACTGTATTAATTTTCCGTTTTTATTTTTTTACAGGTGTTTTACTTGTACATAGAATTTTGCACCTCATTAAGTTGTGTTTTAGGGGTAACGGAAATTACTGGATAATGTCCAGGTAATGAGCTGCCGGTACATTTTCCATTATTTTACGGATTACTGAAATATGATGTTATATTGTCTTTATATATATATATATATATATATATATATATATATATATATATATATATATATATGTTATATTGTCTATCCTGTTGTTTTACAGGTTATTAGACACATTTAATTGGGAAAAGATCAAGGGGTCAAGGGTTTTGTTGCCCCTGCTGAAAAAAAAACAAAGAAAAAAAAAAATACCATCATTCTGCTGCTCAATCTTTCTGCATTGACAGCCATTCTAATGTAGCTTGCAGTTAAGATGAATGGGAATGATATCAGATTCTTATTGATCAGATTGTCCAGATATCAGACAGTTCTCTGTAGCAGATTTCACACAAGCTAATATTACAAGATCACATGACCTAACTCTCTTTCTTCTCAATTTGTTTCTCTGTCAGTCTCTATGCCTTTTGAAAGATTGTACTGAAACCACGTGATCAGCGTAACCTTAGAGAGCATCATGTATAGGAAAGTAATGATAAAATCGCGACCCTTTCATTTGACCCTGGTTATATAGTTTTATAGAAGTTCAGAATTTTGTGGACTAAATCTACTTGGGAATGAATTACAAAGATATCTCATTGTCTCATCTCATATCTCATTTCATTGGATTAGTATGTATGGAAGCTTGTTTCGGCCACTGAATGAGTATATGTGATAGCCTATAAACTTTGGGCTAAAAAGTTCTCTGTAGCAGATTTCACACAAGCTAAGATTACAAGATCACATGACCTAACACTCTTTTTCTCACTTTGTTTCTCTGTCAATCTCTACGCCTTTTGAAAGAGCGCAACCTAGAGAGCATCAAGTATAGGAAAGTAATGATAAAAAGTTCAGAAGTTCAGAATTATTTATTCCTGTGATGGCAAATTTGATTTTCAGCATCATTACTCCAGTCTTTGTGTCACATGATCCTTCAGAAATCATTCTAATATGCTGATTTGATGCTCAAAACACATTTCTTATTATTATCAATGTTGAAAACAATTTTTCTGGTTAGTAGTCTGCAATATCTTAGATGAAACTTCAAAATGTGAATTTCATTTTATTTTTTATTGATTTGATTTGATAGGTCAGAAGCTAGGAACAGAACTGTACAATTTCTTGTCTCAATGAAGATCACCATTTTTGTCCCACTCTTGTGAAGGAACCACCACATTTACCCTAGCAAAATCAATGAAACTAATTTGCATTCTGCACATATTTGTGGAACTTAATTAAAGCTATATTAAACTGTTGGCCCTAAATGTAATTTCCAGTAGAAAACGGCTGAATTTGACCTCTGAGGCGTTACACCAGAATGTGTTCAGCGTTATAATGGAATAGGTTATAATAATAATCATATGCATCCTGCTCAATACAATGCCAGAATAGGAAAGGAAAATGTTTTCTCATCATTTTCCACATTAGTGAGGTTTTAAATAATTTATCTCGCAGGGACTGCTGGGACATGTGAACTCACAGCAATACAGCTTTCTGAGAAATTAGTCTTCAGTGCTGCAGGATGCCGATGATGAGAAAATTATATATTCTCATTCTCACGTGTTTTCATATGTGTGTGATCAGCACATGAAACAGAGAAAATGTTCTGATGCAGGAATGGACTGAGTAAATAAAAAAAAATATTCAAATGGATAAAAAAGTTTATCTGGACTGCCTGAGAAGGAAAAGTCGGAGCAGGTGGTACTGTATATATAATATATGACCATGAATGACTGTCTGCGATTAATCAGTGATTCAGATGAGAGCAGCACTGAGCAGGTGGTTGGACCCCCTGCATCCATGAGATTCACACGACTTTCTCTCATTCCTTCCTTCTTTATCACTCACGCACACATATAGACATGTGTCATAGTCACAAGACTTTTTGCCTCAACCATTTGGAACAAATACATAACAAATCTCCTGGAAAAATAAGCAAAAAAAAAGTTACCATTCGAACAGAATTGGATTTGGTTTATGTTACCCAGCATGCAGTGTAGCCATTTGATTATGTTCTTTAAATCATATGAGTGTTTAAGATAATATATATGGAAATACACTTCTGTTCAAAAGTTTGGGGTCAGTAAGATTTCCTTAATGTTTATTTGATCAAAAATACAGTAAAAACAGTAATGTTTTGAAATAATATTACAATTTAAAATAATTGTTTACTATTTTAATATATTTTAAAATGTAATTTATTCTTGATAGAAAAGTTGAATTTTCAGCATCATTACTCCAGTCTTCAGTGTCACATGATCCTTCAGAAATCTTTCTAATATGCTGATTTGGTGCTCAAGAAACATTTCTTTTTATTATCGATTTTTTTTTCTTAATATTTTTATAGAAACGGTGATACATTTTTTTCTGAAAAACAACATTTATGGTGTCCTTGCTGAATAAAAGTATTAATTTAGTATTAATTAAAAAAAAAATCTTGCAGACCCCAAACTTTTGAACAACAGTGTATGTGGATTTGTAGTTTTGTGTGTGTGTGTGTGTGTGTGTGTGTGTGTGATAATTAAAAGAAAAAATAATTAAAAAAATAAGAGGGAACTTATAATGTTACATACAGTAATTTTATGGCTTATATCCTGTTACTACAAGATCCTTGTTTTTCAGTTTATGACAGAAGTTCGCAGACATGGTGTTTGCAGTTTTATTTTATTATTATGATAATTTTGCTCTTTTCAGGAAAAAAGTGAGGAGGATAGATAAACAACCAAAAGAGGATGAGAAAGAAACATACAGGGACCATTTGAAGGTAAAATCTCTCCCACATGTACATAGACATCAAACTGATTCATTTTATTCCTGCAGTGCACATGGCCTCTGGTGTTTTAACCATAACAAAATGGCTGTTTTCTCCTGCATATCAGACCGAGGTGATGCATTCAGTGGTGCTGGTGAGACAAACCCCACAGTCGCACCGGATGGCCACTGGATAGGTGTAGGACGGGTCCACATCTGCTGAGCAGTTCGGCAGCTGCACCGTCTCTAATCGAGTCTCGTTATAGGTGCACACGCGCTGATGCGACTCGATGAAGGGCGGGTCCAGGACAGGCTTCTGCGGTGATTGACAGGTGAGAAGAGGGTGTGTCAGAGTGATGTCATAATGAGGACTTTTCATTCAGACTTATTTTTTTAGATAGACCGTACACTTAAAAGCATCTTTAAAGTTTAATATTTAA
Organism: Megalobrama amblycephala; assembly: GCF_018812025.1. Lineage (NCBI taxonomy): Eukaryota > Metazoa > Chordata > Actinopteri > Cypriniformes > Xenocyprididae > Megalobrama > Megalobrama amblycephala. The sequence goes on along the minus strand of NC_063053.1, from coordinate 29,427,913 downwards.
CAGTATAGGCCACTAAACTTTAAATTTTAAATAATGTCCCAAATGTCTGTTCTAATCCAAACGCATTAACTGAAATTTGTCTCTGAAGGCACTTTTTTTCTTTAAAAGTGAAACTGTGCAGTCCTGATCTCACCCTTAAAACTGGATTGTTCTAATGTTGTCAGGTTGATTCAGTTATATTTTTAAGTTAATAGTAGTTGATTTTGACGTTAGCACATTTTTACAGTGTATGTTGCTCATAAATTGTCACTCTCCTTCAGATCATTGTATCAATAAGAGCAGTAATAATACTAGCAATATTTATACATAATAATTAGGGCTGTCAAAATAATGCGTTAATTTCGATTAATTAATCTGAGAAAAAATAATGCGTTAAAAAAAATAACGCCGATTAATCCATTCTGTATTGACCTTTGAACCTGGAGACGTTCTAGCCACCATTTGACTGTATGAAGGAGGGAGACTGCTGCGCTGACAGACAGAACGAGCAGAGCTCCTCCCTCATGCGCGCGAGCTCTCTATGTAAACACCGTAAGTAAGCACCGTCTTTGCACTCTCTCTACCTCACACATAATAATCTAAATCAACTGACACAATGCTAAAAGTTCGTAAGACCGAATCCTTGTTTTACGAGGCGCATTCGGAGAATGTTTTTCCTGAATAACCGCTGGGTGTGAATAGTGCTCAAAAGAACGTCACCTCATCTTCTCTGACAGTCGCCCTGCACGTGCAACTGACATAAACCACACTTTCAGTAAACAAAAAGAAAATCCTATCCAGTGTTGAAGTGTTTTCTGTGTTGACGAATCTTTTGCGATATCCTAATAACAGTCGCGATTCGCACGCAACGTGTCAACGTCCGCTAATGTCCAATTCGTGACCTAATGACTCATTTGAACAGATTCATTTTAATGAATCATGACAACAACTGATCTGTCCACACGGTCTATAATGAATCATTTACACGAACAACTCTGAAATGAGAACATAAGTGTGCTTACCCCATTTAGCAAGAGTGGTTAGTAAAATTAGCCTTAATAATCCACAATATTTTCAGGTTATTTAAATGACAATGTGTAGTAAATTAGGCCTACCTATAAAATCAGTTAGTTCAGACTGGAGTGAGGTGAAACCAGAACAAAGCAAGTTGTTGTTAGCTAGGTGCATTCAATTGTATATGGTAGAAAATTATATTATTAGTTAATATAACTTCTAAATGCTACTTTTTAATACTTTTCAGATTTAGCAAAAAAGCATCTTCTCTTACAAAGCTATAAAATCGGGTACTTTATTGTCAGTATCGGGCTCGCAGATCACGTGGGTAGGGCACTTTTAACTGTTTGTGTGGATGACCATGTCTGTCACCACCGAAGACCATTTTTGACCCAGGAAAAACCCTGCATTGATTCATTTGAATTGAAATATTTAATACTCTCACAGCAAAAATTATGTATGCGATTAATTTAGATTAATTAATCACAGAGTATGTAATTAATTAGATTAAAAATTTTAATCGATTGACAGCCCTAATAATAATGTTATGTAAAACATCTATCATTGTACAACATTAAAAAATAAAGCCAGGCCTGACTGAGCAACCATTTTCCTTAATTTTCTGTTATTTTTTCCCCCTTTAATAAGCAATCAGCCCAAGAGGTTCCTGCCTCTCTCTTAAGAGCACTAAAGGAAAAGCTGTTCAATTTTTGTGATTATTTGGGTCAAAGTGAGTTCTGTTCTCCAAAAGTGCTTTCAACCACCCTAAGTGTAAAAAAGCAAACACAATTACAAACACAATCACAAACTCTAAACTAATATATAATATTTTTTTCTAATATAAAATACGTTTTTTAACTGCTTTAATTTGTATTAAATACAAAATCACCTTGTCTATTATTTTTGCCACCGGTCAGTATATCTGTGGTTTTAATGGGATTAATTTGATCTATTAACCCTGTTAAATCATTTGAATGCATTACAATTCTTGCAATAAAGTATTTTCTCCTTGACAGTTTTATATAATCTTGATTAAGTATTCGTCACATTGCAGGTGTTGCAAGAGCTCTTCTCTCTCGCTTTAGTAAATGTTGTTCACAAGCTACATTAGTCTTACTTCCCAGGTCTCACAGCGTCCCCAGCAGGCATCAGTGGTGACGTGCAGCCCACCGCATCCCGGCTTACGGGCCAGAAAGGTAAATTCTCGAACTGCACAGCCGATGAAACGCTTCAGGTTGAGCACAGAAGCCTCAGTATGAGCTCCACAGAACAGCCAAACAGCCAGTGTCACACAGCACAGGAGAGTCACTGGAGACAATCTACAACACACACACATACAGAGAGAATAACAGGTCATGTGTCTCAGAAGAATGATTCAGTGTTCAATATTCTGTAGGTGCTCTTCCTAAAAACTCAAGCAATTACTCTTGATTAACGTAACACAGTTTATAATTGGAGCTATTGATAATTTGAGTGGTAATGATCGATGAAAACAGAACTGTTTTTCTTTTACTTATATGAAGGTCACATTAAAACTTTTGTAAAAATTTGTAGCATGCCTTCAGAATGTACACTCATTCGAAAAAAAAATTGAGAAATTAATACTTTTATTGATTGATTGATAGACAAAGACAATGTATACAAAAGATATCTATTTCAAATAAATGTTATTTATTTCTATTCATTAAAGAATCCTGAAAAAAATCATGGCTTCCACAAAAATATTAAGCAGCCCATCTTTTTTCAACATTTGTAAAAGTAAGAAATGTTTCTTGAGCAAATCAGCATATTAGTATGATTTCTGAAGGATCATGTGACACTGAAGACTGGAGTAATGATGCTGAAAATTCAGCTTTACCTTAAAATAATACATTTTAAAAGTATATTAAAATACAAAAGTTGTTGTAATATTTCAAAATATTACTATTTTTATTGTATTTTTATTAAATAAATGACATTAAAAAATCTTACCAACCCCCAAATTTTGAACGGTGGTGTATTACTATTTTATCCTTGAAAATCAGTCATAAAAATATTACATTTTTTAACTATAAGATATGATGTTTCCATAAACCGCTGTAAAAAAAAGTGTTTTGTAAGATTCTCACCCCTGTGCTCCAGACCTCAAAGGAGCCATTGCTGTTTCCAGTGATTGTGGATCTCAGTGGTTAAAAACAAGTGCCTAAATTACAGTGATTAATAAAATAAAAGTATTTCTAAAACGTATCTTTCTTCTCTATGTCTTAGGTTCAGCAAGGTCAAAGATACCTGGATAGCAGATGCAGCACAGCTGAACTCTCCAGAATCAATCTCACTTCCAGCTCTGAAGAACCTCTGACGCCGAACTTGCACAAATCTCTAATTTATTAGAAAAGGCACTGCCAACCCCACCTAAAACACAAGGGGCTGTCTCTGTAGCGGCAACTGCATCCAGCAGTAATAAAGAGATGTCACATAAGACCAAAGACAAACAGGGAAGGAGCCGATGTGTCCGTGTGTGGAGTTTGATCCAGCCCCTCAGGCTCTGAAATCTCTGCACGTCTTACTTGCTAGTACTCGGGTTCATCAGCCATACATCCATTAACTTAATGAAGAGGATAGAACCTCTTTTTGTTCAGACTCATTCACATGGAAGAGAATGGGAAGCACCTTCATCCTCTAATCCATGTATTCATTTATTCATCTTGTGGGTTGTGGTTAGTCCTGGCTCCAGAAAGAATAGGGAGGTGTCAGGACAGGTTATATGAGACGTCAGGCTCCAAACACTCAGAGTTTAGTCAGATACTTACCATGGCAACATGGTGGCAAAATCAAAGAAGCAATTTTCCTCAAAAAGAGGTCTTTATAACTGAGGGGCTAGGATGACAATCAGTTCTTTATTATATTTCTACAAACCCGTTTCCAAAAAAGTTGGGACACTGTACAAATTGTGAATAAAAACAGAATGCAATGATGTGGAAGTTTCAAATTTAATATTTTATTCAGAATACAACATAGATGACATATCAAATGTTTAAACTGAGAAAATGTATCATTTTAAGGGAAAAATAAGTTGATTTTAAATGTCATGGCATCCACACATCTCAAAAAAAGCTGGGACAAGGCCATGTTTACCACTGTGTGGCATCCCTCTTCTTTTTATAACAGTCTGCAAACGTCTGGGGACTGAGGAGACAAGTTGCTCAAGTTTAGGAATAGGAATGTTGTCCCATTCTTGTCTAATACAGGCTTCTAGTTGCTCAACTGTCTTAGGTCTTCTTTGTCGCATCTTTCTCTTTATGATGCGCCAAATGTTTTCTATGGGTGAAAGATCTGGACTGCAGACTGGCCATTTCAGACTGGATACTACTTCTACGCAGCCATGATGTTGTAATTGATGCAGTATGTGGTCTGGCATTGTCATGTTGGAAAATGCAAGGTCTTCCCTGAAAGAAGGATTCTGGATGGGAGCATATGTTGTTCTAGAACTTGGATATACCTTTCAGCATTGATGGTGCCTTTCCAGATGTGTAAGCTGCCCATGCCACACACACTCATGCAACCCCATACCATCAGAGATGCAGGCTTCTGAACTGAGCGCTGATAACAACTTGGGTTGTCCTTGTCCTCTTTAGTCTGGATGACATGGCGTCCCAGTTTTCCAAAAAGAACTTCAAATTTTGATTCGTCTGACCACAGAACAGTTTTCCACTTTGCCACAGTCCATTTTAAATGAGCCTTGGCCCAGAGAAAACGCCTGCGCTTCTGGATCATGTTTAGATATGGCTTCTTTTTTGACCTATAGAGTTTTAGCCGGCAACGGCGAATGGCACGATGGATTGTGTTCACCGACAATGTTTTCTGGAAGTATTCCTGAGCCCATGTTGTGATTTCCATTACAGTAGCATTCCTGTATGTGATGCAGTGCTGTCTAAGGTCCCGAAGATCACGGGTGTCCAGTATTGTTTTCTGGCCTTGACCCTTACGCACAGAGATTGTTCCAGATTCTTTGAATGTTTGGATGATATTATACACTGTAGATGATGATAACTTCAAACTCTTTGCAATTTTTCTCTGAGAAACTCCTTTCTGATATTGCTCCACTATTTTTCACCGCAGCATTGGGGAAATTGGTGATCCTCTGCCCATCTTGACTTCTGAGAGACACTGCCACTCTGAGAGGCTCTTTTTATATCCAATCATGTTGCCAATTGACCTAATAAGTTGCAAATTGGTCCTCCAGCTGTTCCTTATGTGTACATTTAACTTTTCTGGCCTCTTATTGCTACCTGTCCCAACTTTTTTGGAATGTGTAGCTGTCATGAAATCCAAAATGAGCCAATATTTGGCATGACATTTCAAAATGTCTCACTTTCAACATTTGATATGTTATCTGTATTCTATTGTGAATAAAATATAAGTTTATGAAATTTGTTATTATTGCATTCCTTTTTTATTCACAATTTGTACAGTGTCCCAGCTTTTTTGGAATCAGGTTTGTACATAATTAAAGTATAAATAAAATGACATTGAAAATGTTTGGATTTCCTGAGTGACAAACAGGCATATTAGACGCATTTGCTGCCAAATCAAACAAAAGTCTAAAGACAATAACATTAGGATTGATCAAAGTGGGGCCACTAAATTATAGGGGAAATTTGATGAATAATTCAAACATTTAAAAAAGTTCATGATCATTTCCATTATGACTATACTTTTGTAAATTACTGAAATACAAATTTTAGCATTTTGTGTAGAAAAAATAATGAAGAAAGATTACATTAATGTGAGTCCATCTTCAAGTAACGTTACACAAACTTTTCTAAAATGATGCCACAGTGACTTCTAGTGGTCAATTTGGGAAGTTTCTGGTTATTTTCAGAGAACCAATAATATGATCTAATCCCAAATCCCCTGAATAGTGTGATCATGCTGTCTCACAACATTTCCTTTAGTTCTGCGTCAGTTTCTTCTAGACATTGCTTAATTATTGTCATTATTAAGGATCAATGTCATGTGTGCTGCATGTAGGCTGTAGGCTATAGCCTATGTACACTGATGGCAAAGTGTCGAGTTATACAGTGAGAATTAAATGTGAAATGTATAGGCTACATGTAAATTATTATAAGAAAATGCAATCTCTTAAACAACATTTTTGTGCCATATATGTTATGCAAATCTTTAATAAAGTTTTAAACAACCATATTTTTGTCCTGTTTGTTAAGTGTAAATCTATAATAAAGTGATATATAATGACCTATAGTTCTTTTTCGACGTGCCCCGTTGAAACTGATGTTGAAGGCCTACTTGTAGTGTCTATCTGGTGGCATCTGCAATGTACTGTATTTTATCATTTCTCAATACTGAATCTTAAAACCTATATTGTATGACTTTTACTAAAACCACTTTGGAGTGGCTGAAACATTTGGTGGGTGACCTGCACAAATGCATTAATAATTCGCACCGTGGGGTTATTGATCTACATAGAGGGTTAATTTAGTAGTTTGTCTGCTATGCTCCTTTAGGTCTATGCACTGCCCTGAGTGGTCGTTATAATTAGAGACCCCCGCGTGCGCGTCCGGTTACACTCTCTCACTCCGCCGCCCGGCCGCTTCTCCCGGTGAGCTCAATTGGGATCTACTACAGCTTCACTCTTCGATACACGCAGTAATATGAACTCTCTAACGACTTCTATTTGTCGTTATTGTAGTTGACGACGGAAAACATTCACCGGTGGATATGTAAGTGGACATTTGAAGAGTTTCATACTTTGCCAAACATGTGAGTAGAACTTGAGTTCATCTGACTGAACAGACCCACCTTGACAGCTCTAAGGTCATTGAATAACACATTTGATCGTAATCACAGCATACTTATTTTAATGTAGCCTATTAATTAGGCCTATCTTTGTTGTTGTTTGTTTTGTTATGATTATGTAAAACGTTGTTTTAAATGGCTACTATAAAATGGCCTAAATACTGTAAAAATAAATAGGCTAATAGCCTATAACTTATAAGCAGTAGCCTAATAATATATAGCCTATAAGTAGTTTAAGTTTAAAAGATTTCTGTCGGGAATTAAATTACGGAATAAAGTCGTGCAGTAGAATGTGTTTGACAGCTGATATTGATATTGACGTGTTATATTGTGCTCTGTTTGTAACACGTGCCCGCGAGCGCTATTTTAGGGCCTGTGGAGCGCGCAACGCCCCTCTCGCGCTCAAGGCATTCTGTGTGTCAGAGGTCACGTTGATTGTTCTGGACCGTGTGCGGAACGTTTCTGTCATTTTGTATGTCACTGACTTGTTCAACATTTTGGTTACAGATGCGAAGAAGCTTGGAGGAAAGCTTACTTAAAGTCACTTACAGATCTTAGAGGGATGGGATGAGCGCTGTTTTTGTTGTTTATGGCAATGATTTCTCTTATAAACATAAAAAGTAGACAAAACATGTTTTAAAATGTGTTTAAAGGTGTAGTTCACACGAATTAGCCGTGGCAGTTCTGTCAACATTTGGAAAAGAGTTTAATTTCAAATTTGAACAAAATGAAAGTGGGTAAACATTGATAGAATTATACGTTCTGGGTGAATTATCCCTTTAAATAAAGACAGATATCACAGTGTTTTGTTCAAAGGCAGTTTGAGACACTTTAGTTCTTTGTCAGGTCAGGCATAGTGACATGTTTCCATAGAAGATTTGTCTCTGCTTTGCATAGGGGATTGTCCTGTGGGAATGTTGTGTTCTGTATGTGTGAAATGCTTCAGATGCTGTGGTGGTCAGTCCGTCCGCGTGGATGAAGTTTCCATGTAACTCTCTCAGTCATTTGGTGTGATTTGACTGTGAACACACAGCACATAGTTCAGAGATAATGCACAGATTTGTTTGATCTCTGGGAATGTGTCCGGTTCATGTTAATGCCTGCTGTGTTTTCATTCCACATTATTATGCCAGTATGTGATCTCTCTCTCTCTCTCTCTCTCTGTTCTTGTTCCTGGGATTCCATCTCAGGATAGCACACCCCTCTGTGCTCTAACAGTCACGTTGTGCTGCAAGGACATGCATACACTGTCACAGACTGATTAATACAATGACATTTTACCATGACTTTATGATTTAATTTTTTTAAGAAATTTGTGTATTATTAATTTCTAATGTTATAATCTAAAACGTATAATAATTTAATCATTCCACATGCATGCATTCTGAAAAAGTGGCAGTTTTGGATCCTTAGAAGGCACTATTGTTGGCTTTGTCTACACACAGGAATTTGAAGTCATCATGAAAGTTGTGATAGTCTTTTCTTCCTTTATGTGACACATCCGAGTGAAACGGCTTCTCGAACAAGAAAAAATGTTGGGTGGGACTTGATTTTGTTTATCGGGAATGGATGGGATCGTTGTGGTTTGCTATTGCTGTGATCTCATGTGAGTGACAGGTTGCCCCGCCCTCATGCCAGTAGACACGTCATCAGAGAAGAGATGCAAGAGGAAGGGGAAGTTATTTTGATTAAAGTTGGGGTATATATTTTTTCAACAATGCTGTTGGACATTGTTGATATTTAAAATCATCCCAAACAAACCAACCCCTCTCTTCATTGCTCCACCTCCAAAACTCACCCTCCAATCCTAACTACCCTGCTCCAAGTCGGGCTTGAACCCTGGCTCAATCGCTGCTGGCATGCGAGGCGAGTGCACTAACAATGACGTTAAACACAGCGTGTGCAGTGGTTAAACTGCACAACTCTCACTGTCTGGCCACTGTTAAACACGCAATGCGATAGTGGATGTCTGTTAATCACAGCTGACGCGCAACAAAATGCGTCAAGAAAAATAAAGCACAGATGATTAACAAACGACAAGGAAGCACAAAAAATCAACGTACAGTACACAAGAGTAAAAACAAACAAGTGTTCGTTGTTAGTCTCCAACAGCACAGACACTCAAACCCAGTTTTAACTCACATGTGAAGTGGAATCAAAGCAGCCTCCGCGTCTGTTTTCAGGCCTTCCCGCTTAGCTCTCTCCAGCGCTGGAAAGCTTTTCTAATATAAACGCGGGTCCTAAAGTTCTTGCCCAGTCATAAACCTTCATTCCAGTGATATTCTTTTGAGCTGTTTTGTATCGTGTCTCATCATCTCTCTTTCTGCGTTTTTTTTTTTTTTCTTCAAATCTCCCTCTTGCTCGTTCTGTCTCCTCGACCGTCATACGCCCCCTAATGCTGATTGGTTAGACGTTTGTTGTTGGTGTCGGCCCTAACTTCCAAACAATGTTGTTGAAAAAATACATACCCCACCTTTAAAGATTACAATTGCACATTAATTTAAAAAAAAGAAGTGCATGGATAAATCAATTTTTAATTTACATGTATAATTTTTGGCAGGAAGATGCCAGCACAAATAACCAGTATTATGGAATTGCCATTTTCATGGTATTGTGTAAATAATCTGGCTATTTATCAGGTAAATAATGAGCTTGAACAGACCATATTTCTTTAAGTCTAGTGTACCTTTTTATAGAAATGCTTCCTGAAATGACAAAACAAACCCTTCATAAAAGTTAGTCAAAAAAGAAATGCATAACAGAAGTGACTCTTAATACAACTCTGTGTCCAAGGAATGTTAAAGGGTTAGTTCACCCAAAAATGAAAATTCTGTCATTTATTACTCACCCTCATGCCGTTCCACACCCGTAAGACCTTCGTTAATCTTCGGAACACAAATTAAGATATTTTGGTGAAATCCGATGGCTCCGTGAGGCCTCCATAGGGAGCAATGACACTTCCTCTCTCAAGATCCATAAAGGTACTAAAAACATATTTAAATCGGTTCATGTGAGTACAGTGGTTCAATATTAATATTATAAAGCGACGAGAATATTTTTGGTGTACCAAAAAAAAAAAAAATAGCGACTTATAAAGTGATGAATGATTTCAAAACAATGCTTCAGGAAGCATTGGAGCATAATGAATCAGCGTGTCAAATCTGCTGTTCGGAGCACCAAAGTCACGTGATTTCAGCCGTTGACAGTTTGACATGCGATCTGAATCATGATTCGATACACTGATTCATTTATGCTCCGATGCTTCCTGAAGCAGTGTTTTGAAATCGGCCATCACTATATAAGTCATTATTTTGTTTTTTTGGCACTCCAAAAATATTCTCGTCGCTTTATAATATTAATATTGAACCATTGAACTCACATGAACCGATTTAAATGTTTTTAGTACCTTTATGGATCTTGAGAGAGGAAGTGTCATTGCTCCCTATGCAGGCCTCACTGAGCCATTGGATTTCAATAAAAATATCTTAATTTGTGTTCTGAAGATGAACGAAGGTCTTACAGGTGTGGAATGGCATGTGGGTGAGTAATAAATGACAGAATTGTCATTTTTGGGTGAACTAACCCTTTAAAATAAACCTGGACTGCTATGACATCATCTGTCCCCTCCACAGATGCTGCAGTGCCTCAGGTGGTTCTCAGCTGAACTATCTCCTTGGGAACCATGACATCGCAGAGGACATCTGGAGACCCGCCCGTTGAACGTGGGTCACTCCCACTAGACATCGATGATGTCCACATACTACTGCAAGGTCAGACTGAAGCTCTGATGGAGCATAAAATGTTGTCATTATCTGTTATAGGTTTGACATTATCAATATATCTATTGGAATCTATCTATCTATCTCACACACAATTATAATTTTCATTGGACTTTGAAACATATGAATTTATTCATTATTTAACACACTTTCTATCTCATGTTTATTCAAGAGCAGATTAAAGTGAATTATTGAAATCTGAACAGTACAGGTTAAAATCGTTCTAGGTTTTACTCTCTCACACCCCCCCAAACATGTTAAGCTTTGAAAGGATGACATGAATGACTTTATTAAGGCATAAATACAGCATGGCCATGTGTTTTTCAGATTGTTTGGTAACAGGCTGATGTAATTAAAGTTCTGTTGCTCTGAGTCATGAAGAGTGTTTTTTTTCTAGCATGCAAGGTGTGGGGAATTAGATTTTTTTTCATTCAAACAAATCTTTCCTCCCTCTGTTGTAGTGTCTTTGTTGTTGTTTCGTGAGTCAAGTGATAAAAATGTGTAGATAAGATTTCATAATGAACATAATTTTGGCAAATATTAAAAGTAGGGTAGGTAATTTTCAGAGAGGCTAGCAAAAGAGTTAGCTTTGAAAGCATAAGATCCCCACCTCCCTTCAGAGCGTCTCCAAAGCCACGCCTCCTCCAAAACACATGAACACGTACAGTAGGGAGCAAACAAAAATGTCACGAGAGCAGGCGTTAAACTACCGTATGTCTCAAAGCACATAACATTACAATAATAATGAACATAAACAACTTAAAGAGCACTGACCTGCACCTGACTGCTGCAGATTCATTTCGGCGTTGATAGAGTTGCCATTGAAACACATAAAATTGAGGCACAAACCGCACAGAGTAAAAAAGGATTCCATTCTTTCCAAATTACACTAGTTATGCCGTGAACGCAGAATACACTCATTGTTTTGGTTCAGGAGGAACTATAAAAAAGATGGCTGCTTTGGTTGCGGTGCTCGGTGACTGACGCCTGTCTAACTGCATAACATGAAACTCAATGATGACTCTTGTTGTCTGTGCGAACAGGTGCTTGAGGAGACTTTAAACCAGCATAAAAAATTTTTTTTGAAGCAAATCACCTACCCTGCCTTTAAGGGAGGATTACTTCTTAAAAAACAGAATTGCTCCTTGCTCGATTGTAGAGCTGAGGGGTCGGTTAAGCTCCTCCATTAGACATAAGTGACCCCCATAAAGAAAAAAAAGAAAAAAGATTTAGTAATGTTTTATTGTAGTAGTGTCTGTCATCAGATAATAATGACAAACAATTTACTTTAAGCAGTCAGCACGACTGCAAATTAAATGTTGATAATAATTGAGATGTCTTATTGTGTTTCAGTCTACTTGTGAAAAAATTAAGCCGTTATTTTTTTGCTAATATTTCTCTTTGTCAGAGTTCTGAAATGAACAAAAAAGTCAGTGGAAATGGATAAAAACAGATGGCAGGTGAAATTTTGAAAGAATCAGTAAATAATTAATGTCCTAACATGTTGATCACTGTTGTAGCCCTGAGGATACAGTAGAACTGCATTAAGAGAAGCGTTAATAGGCGCCTGTGTGGACATGCTGTGTGCGTTTCTTTATAGCGTAGGTAAAAGGTGGAGCCTTTCTGAAAACCTGCAGTACTAGCACTTGATCTTGAATTACTTAGCTAAAGGTTACCGGGCAAGTTGTGCCATGTGTTTACTGTAGTTTTCAGTTGTACAGCTGACACATGCTCTCCAGAATCTCGATGCAGGAGTCTTGCACTGATTTGCTGTACTGCAAGATGAGGCTGGTTTATAAATCATTTCTACCATTGCACTCTCCAACATGCAACAACTGATTGTGATACAGGAAATTCCGGGATAGTAAATCTGATGACATCAGCATGGGTGAGTTTGTAGTAGCTATAAAATTAGTTGCTGTCTAAAAATAGATGGACAACAGACCGAATTCAATAATTAAAATAACATTTTGTGCATTGCCGTTAATATTGTTTTATCATATGTACATCTGAACATCATGGTGCAATCACTGCTGATGTCTAAGACAACAAAAAGAAGTTGCCTCGTTTTGTCGGGGTTGAACACCCATCTGAAAGGTCTCATAGGAAGAAACATGGATCACAAGGTGAGGTGCATATAATAATTATTGCATAATCATAAAAGTATTACACATTGTCTTACAGAAAAGAGACGTTGGCAAAAGATTATTTAACATATCAAACATCAGTTGAAATTGATATTGGTTTTTTCAATATTTATTGTATTTAAAGTAAAATGTTAAATTAAAAAGCTTCCAGGTATAGTAGTGCATTTGATTTTGTTTCACTATTATTATGAATCATTATGAAACAGTAATTTGTTCACCGTATCTGTACCACCTAAATGGAGTGTCAGTCAAAAGCATGTTATTAGGTTTTTCTTTTTTATCTCCTTTATCTTTTCACTATTGTTTCCCCTCATTCTGTTGTTCACTAAAAGGGAGGTGTGTCGTCTCTCACTATTTTAGAAGTGCACCTCCCAAAACACTTCACACCATACAACATAATATGAACTTTGTTCAATGGAAACATTCCAGTCTGTCATTGTGTTTCTGTAGAGTTCATTTAAATCAAGTCACCTGTAAAGGGGAGTGTTTGCTGAGAGAATTTTGTTGTTTTCAAATCAAAAAGTAACACATAGTTTAAAAAAAACCTGTTCAGGTGGGTGACCTCAGTTACAAATCACAGAAATCAAACCTGATCTCCATGTTGATTTCATTCTTATTACTATAAGAAAACAATTCACACTACATCTCTTGGACTATGGTTCTTTTTCACCTGTTTATACAGTGTGCTTCTTTTACTGGGCTATGCAACATTTCACACTTGTAATTTTGAAAGTACTATACAGTATTATGTACTTCCTCAGTGCTTGACATATCATTCTCCCAGGGTAAAAACTACCCTGGGTTAACCGTGTCAAGTGTAAAAGTGCATTAGTATTTGATAGCTGAACTCTAAATAAATCCACAGGAACCTGTCAGCTGATAACTTTAATAATCTCAAAGCTTCCCTTCATCCTGTGCTGCTGATACAGGAGTGTGTGAACAGTGACTGTCAAACCCTGCCAGTCCTGTCAAGGAATCTATTCAAACACACACACTCTCTAATTCTCTCTTTGTGGGTCAGTCGGTCAACAGCGACATCTCTGAGACGTAATCCTGATAACTGACCTGAGAGTCTTATTCATAGTGAGTGTGGCCATGTTTAGCAGTTAATGAGGGAGGAGAGCTCTTTTAGAATCACTGCAGGCCGACAGAGTCAGTTTGGCGATCGGATTCGTCTTATGGGTTTCGTAGCGATAGAGGTTGTAGATTTTACTTGCTCGTTTGAGGAGAGAGTTGACAACTCTTGAGACAACACTTTTGGTAAAAGTTGATCAGTGTAGACTTGGACGTATTGTGAGAGATTTGAAGGTTTTTGTTTAAGAAGAAGAATGGAAGAAGTGGATTGTCAGAGAATGGAGGATAAAGATGTTCTTCACGCAGCCGATGAGCTCATTGATTTTGTGGAACTTTATAACGGTAAACGTAACTGCCGCTCTATTTGATGATTACTTTTAGGGCTGTATTGCATTTCATGTGAACCACATACAAATTATTAATACAAAAAAGTTTGTATGAATGAATGAATGAGTTTTTTGATGTGTAAATACATTTTCATTCCTCTACAGATTAAAACATGTTAGTTACATTAAATTTAATTTGGAAAAAAAATTATGCATTGCTACACAAGTGAAATTGACCAACTGACCAGTGTTATGCCTTCCAAAGTTGTTATTGTTGAATACAAATTCACCTGTTTCTTGCTCATACGTTTATAAGATCTATTCTTATTTGAATTGAAATGATCACAGCACATATAGATACAATCCTGCAAGATCACGTGTGTGTTTGTACGTGCTGGTTTTCATGCTGTTCTCCTGTCCGTTCTGCCCTCAGTGGAGCAGGAACAAATTCAGAAGAGAACCTTCACCAACTGGATCAATGCCCAGCTGTCTAAGGTGAGGGTCAGAGTTCAAGAGCTCCTAATCTTGACTTAGAAAAGCTATATCAGTAATAGACTGTATGTTGCGTTTATCTGAATCATCATGAACTTCATTTGCATTATTTTTAATCATTTGAATTAACTGTGAATTACACATAGGACTTTTTGACATCAGGAACGGCACCTAAATTACAGATAAATGACGAACATGGAAAGTGTTGTTGGTAGAGGTCATTCCTGCAGGTTCTCCAATAGCGGAGAGGGAATGAGGGGTGTGCAGGGGTAAATATAATCTTCTCAAACATGGCCCAGAAAGACAGACAGCAACAGGAGTTGGTCAGCACACACACACACTCATGAACGCACATATTCACACACACAGCTACTTATAAAGTGAGCAAATGACACAATCAGTTTCACGTGGCTTTGGTCTTACAGGCATGAACAGGGGACGTGTGCGCACATAAAAGAGAAATCAAGGTGTCATTTCATATGCTCATTTATGTCTCCCCAGCAAACAGAATATTAGCTGCTCTCAGTTTTATGTAAAACGTTTCAACAGGTTGAGTTCACACAATCTTGTCTGATTTGTCTTCTTGACAGTCTGAATATCTGCTGTGAGCATTGACTCCTATTAGCTAACAAAACTGATACAAATGAAAACTATACTACAAATGGAAACAATATTTCTTATTCAAAAAAATTTGGGGTAGATTTGAGTGAGCCACAATGCAAAATAGTATAGCCAAAATGTATTTTATTTCTTAAAGGGATAGTTCTCCCAAAAAATTAAATTCTGTCATCATTTACTCACCCTCAAATTATTCCAAACCTGTATGAATTTCTTTGTTCTGCTAAACACAAAGGAAGATATTTTGATAAATAAGGATAACCAAACAGTTGTGGGACACCATTGACTTCCATAGTATGGAGAAAAAAATACTACGGAAGTCAATGGGGCCCATCAACTGTTTGGTTACAAACATTCTTCAAAATATCTTCCTTTGCGTTCAACAGAACGAAGAAATTCATACAGGTTTGGAATAATTTGAGTGTGAGTAAATGATGACAGAATTTAAATTTTTGGGTGAACTATCCCTTTAATTTTGAGGTGAGATATGACCCTGACATGTTTTCGTGGGATTTGCTTGTTTGGTTTAGTTCTGAAGTAACAAACCATGTGCATTCTGGTGTTAAATATGGGATATTTCATTCTGCTCTCTCAGAGGAGTCCTCCAGTTACTGTGCTGGATCTTTTCAATGAATTTAGAGATGGAAGCAGACTATTGGACCTGCTGGAGGTGATGAGTGGTCAGAGAATGGTAAGTGTCTAGTTCAGTAGTTGTCAACTGATTTTTCAATAACCTATGCTGATATCTAGAGAGCAAGATGGCCATTGCCCCATAAATGTATAATATAATACAATATAATTTTATATGAGATTCATGAGAAGATATTAATATTTATTTTGCACAATTATACTCCAGATTTACTCAGAAATGTTTGAAAGCAGAAAATGTGCACTATCCAGTGACTAAGCTATTGGCTGATTTTTGAACTGACACAAAGAGAGCAAACCGATAATCTCAGAATGGCCAAATATTGGCAGATATAAGAATCTGTTACAGAGAGTTTCTAATAGCCATAACCAACCTTCATTACAGAGCCGGGAGAAAGGAAGGGGGACATTTCAGCACAGAACAAACATTGAGAAAGCTCTAGCGTTCCTTAAGAAGAAATCGGTAAGATGCACCAACAGTTGCCACACTGGGGAAAGAACTCATGGAGATGTATTTCAATGGATGAACACAATTCATTCTGTTTGTTTCATTGTGTGCAATCAGTTTAAATTTGGAAAAAAAAAAAGAAATTTACGTAATTTGTGCTGAAACTACATTAAGGTTTTTTGTTTGATTTGGGCAGGAGATTTTCTGTTCCCAGCATGCTTTGCATGGGACTGAATGGGGGAAAGAACATATTAAGAAATTAAGCTGTATTTTATATGTTTTTTTAAGTATAGGGTGACTTTAAGTCTTAAGTTCGAGAGTGTTTAAAGGGTTAGTTCACCCGAAAATGAAATTTCTGTCATTAATTATACTCACCCTAATGTCGTTCCACACCTGTAAGACTTTTGTTCATCTTTGGAACACAAATGAAGATCTTTTTGATTAATTTTGAGACATTTCTGTCCCTCTTTTGACAGCTACGCAACTACCACTTTGATGCTTCAAAAAGTTCATAAAGAGATCGTAAAACTAGTCTATATGAATTGAACTGTTTAGTATATATTTTCGGAAGAGACATGATCACTTTATATGATGAACAGTTTGAATTTAGGCTTTTATTTACATATAAACATTTATCAACGCAAATATCAATTATGTTAAACGGAAGCTCAAGTATGTTTGCTTGACGTGCGAGAACCAATGAGCTTCCAGAAGAGGTTTGTTGTGCGAAAGGCAGATTTGGTTGAGCTTCTGTTTATGTTTGCTGATCAATGTTTAAAGTGAATAAAAGCCTAAATTAAATCTGTTCATTATATAAAGCAATCGTGTCTCTTTAGAAAATTTGTACTAAACCGCTATATTCATATGGATTAGTTTTACTATCCCTTTATGAACTTTTTGAAGCATCAATGTGGTTATTGCATAGCTGTCTATGGAGGGACAGAAATCTCTCAGATTTCATAAAAAAGATCTTCATTTGTGTTCCGAAGATGAATGAAAATCTTACGGATTTGGAACGACCATGAGTAATTAATGACAGAGTTTTAATTTTGGGGTGAACCATCCCTTTAATGTTCTGTTATGTTGGAGTTTGGAGAAGATAAAGGTCTGCTGCTTTGAAGAACAATCGCATTTTTCTCATTTGTCTCATTTTTCTTTGCCCTTCAAGCACTAGTTTTAGTTCACTTCTGTGTGAAGATGAAATATCAACATCTGTTACTTTTTCAACATCTTTGCCCTGCAGATCAAACTAGTGAACATCAATGTCTCGGACATCATGGACGGCAAGCCTTCCATTATTCTGGGTCTGGTCTGGACCATCATCATGCACTTTCATGTACGTTTGCTATCTCAAAAGAGCTTGGTTATATATCAACCCTTAAATTCAAGAAACCTTGATGAAATGTACTAATATGAAATGTACTACAAATATACTTATATATAAACTGAGAAGAATGATTGTCAGTTTTGTTGGATGATTATTCTGATGGGTCTTTTACATTGTTTAGATCGAAGAGTTGGCCAGCACATTGTCCTTTAGTTCTCGTCAGTCGTCTCTGGAGTCTCTGGCGAGTTTGGACACTCGTTCGACCAGCAGCAGTGCCCGCAGCAGTCCAGTGCCACCCCGTGGTTCACCCCTGCACGCACGTTTCCGTGTATCTGCCAAGAAAGCCCTGCTGCTGTGGGTCAGAGAGCAGTGCCAGAGGTGAGGAACAACCTGCTAAAAGGGATTCTTGTGAACAGTGAGATTCTGTACTATAAAACCATTCATCTTTTTCTGTCTTCTCAGGGCTGGTTGTACCCTGAATGTGAAGGATTTTAAGGTGAGCTGGAGGAGTGGCGTAGTGTTTTTGGCGATACTTCATGCTCTAAGGCCGAATGTAGTGGACCTAACCAGAGCCCGAACAAGAACGAACAGACAGAACTTGGAGGAAGCCTTCCACATTGCTGAAAGAGAACTTCACATCCCCAGACTACTAGATCCAGCCGGTAAGTGTGTGTTTGTGCTGTGCAAATGTACTGTAAGCTGTGCTGTTTTTTTAAATGTGTGCTTTTGTTTTCTATGTATATGATATTACCATATGACAATAGTGTATTTGTATTTCAGATGTTGATGTTAGGGATCCTGATGAAAAGTCTATTATGACTTATGTTGCTCAGTTTCTGCAGTACTCTAAAGATACTTCTGTTTCTGATGAAGAAATGCAGGTTAGCCACACACACACACACACACACACACACACACACACACACACACACACACACACATTTTTGAAGAATTCTTGTTAACTTTTTTTTTTTAACTGTTCACAATTACTATACCCTTTGGCCTTTTACAGATGCCTTTTGCCATTTGAACCATTTGAACACTTTGGTATGGAAGTAAGGAATAGTTCAACCAAAAATTAAAGTTCTGTTATCATTTATTCATTCTCATGTTTACGGAAGAGGATTAGGGCCAAGCAATAATAAAAAAATAAAACCATCTCGAGATGAAAAGTTGGTAAATTAACGAATTTGTTCTCGTAATTTAACGACTTTTTTCTCATAATTTAAAGAGTTTATTCTCAACATTTTATCTCAACTTTTTTCTCGAAATTTAACGTCATTTTTCTCATAATTTAACAAATTAGTTCTCATAATTTAACGACTTTTTTCTCATAATTTAATGAGTTTATTCTCAACATTTTATCTCGACTTTTTTCTCGAAATTTAACGACATTTTTCTCATAATTTAACAAATTTGTTCTCATAATTTAACGACTTTTTTCTTGTAATTTAATGACTTTATTCTCAACATTTTATCTCGACTTTTTTCTTGAAATTTAACGAGTTTTTTTCTCGTAATTTAATGAGTTTATTCTCAACATTTTATCTCGACCTTTTTCTCGAAATTTAACAACTTTAATCTCGAGATGTTAAATTTCTTGGCCCTAATCCTCTTCCGTACATGTTTCAACTATTCCTTGAATTATTCCTTTCACAGGATCAGGGCTGGATGATTAACTGAAATAAAACCGAAATCACAATAGAGCTCTTATTTTAAATCACATTTTGCAAACACAATTTAATAAATCATAATTAGATTTTTTTCAAAATTAGATTTATGTCATACTTATGTTATGTATTTGTGAGGACATTTTTTTTATTTGATCATAATCATATAATATTTCAAAAAAAGTACTCAGGATTGTATTCCTCCAACATTTCACACTGTAAATCTAAATGCCCAATTGACTCTTTAAGCTCTCACATTTCTTTTTCCTCTTTTGTTTTTCTTTCTGTTTTTTCCCCTTTCAATGGTGATTTAGTATCTCACTCCTCCTCAGCGTCTCTCTCCTGTCAATCTGCCATCAGACTTTACACCTTCTATAACTGCTTCACCTTTAAGACAGGTACTTCTATCTCTCTGTCACGCTCTGTTATTTTTAGGTGCTTGATTCATTCATTAACTGCTCTTTCTCTTTTAATTTGGTGAAGGTGTGTTAGTTTTTGTTATCAGTGTCAGGATTATTCATAAATGTCAATGAAAGGTTAATTTGGACTTGTTCGGCCTGTTGTTTAACCTTTTGTGTTAGTGAATATGCTATACTGTTATTGTAAGTGGTTGACACGTAACATGTATAGACTTGTTTTAATTCATTAAGATTTTGGGATATAATGTAAAATAATATGTAAGTAAAAGTGTATATCTTACTGTAGGTTGGATGATTGAAACTTTTTGACTGATTTTGATTGAAGAGTTTGAATGATTTTTGCTATGGTCCACTTTAATTGTTTTACTTGACATGTTCTCTGATTAGGCTCACCTGTTAATGCCCTGTCCAATCAAATCAGGCCCTCCCCAATCACCTGATACAGCTAGAGCAGCTGCCCCTGGGGTAAAATATCACACCCCCAACCCCCTTTTAAAATACCCCATCTGATGCTCCGTAACTACCACTGTGTTGCATGTACCTATATAAACATGCTGATAACTAAAAACTCAATTATAAAGATAATCCCAAAAATTACAGAGCTAATCCATTAAAACCAGAGATAATCCCCGAATTATAGAGATAATTCATTTAATAAAGCACCTCTTGTGTTTGAAGATTCTAATACACTGAACTTGAGCTTTTATGGTACTTGGCAGGAGCATTTTAATTGTAGACATGCTGAGAAAGTTGGTTTGTCTTTAGAACTTGCTTCCTCTAGACTAGAGGACTGCAATAATAAACTGACTGCTTTACTGTTTAGTGTGCAGTGCAAATGGTATTTATCTTGTGCAAAGCTTTAATCTTTAATTTTACCTCAAACTTTTATTGATGAAAATAATTGTTTTGTATACCTTGACTACAATGACACCATAAACTGCTTAATGGATAACAAAATCAAGCAATTCTTTTTTGATTTGATTCAGACCTCAGCCAATCAGAAGGCTCAGGAGGTCACATGCTGGTTGGAACAGGCCTATCAGGAGCTGATAGAGGGATGGGACTCCACAGAGGGAGAAAGCTATGCTGAAAGATACCAAGTAAGACCTGAATATCAATGAATGTCTGAGGTGGCTTTTACACAACACAGTTTTGAACTAAAAACATTAACACAAACTTTTTAAAACATTTTAGCCATTCATTTACACAACAAATAACTTCTAAATATGGGTCTTGAAGTGCAAGTTTTTGAAAATAAAACCTTTATCTACAAAAATACGAATTTGTGAAAACAGTGACGTCATGTTCAGTCTATAAGTGCATAGTGTTTCTTTACAAAGTGACATCGCCAACTACTGGCCTGGCATGAAAAATACAGCATTTTTAGTCGTTTTCACAGATCCATGTGAACGGGGATCGTTTTGACAAAGTTGTCGCCTCTACGCAAAAAACGCAAAGGAAAAACTTTTCGGTTTTTAGTACATCATTGTTGTGTAAACGTACCTTTAACTAAAACAATCCACACTGCGGAATGATGCACTAAAATGATTAAATTCTTGAATTTGAGTGAAGAACAAGTCATACCTCCATTTTTTTTTTCAAATCTGCTCATTTATCTTTTTGTTTGCTTATTTGTTTGTATATTTAGACATTTAATATGCAGAATGAACTAAGAATGTGAACAGTTTTTGGTCTGGAAACTTTTTCTATATATGTATTTTATCTATCTATCTATCCATCTATTTATCTATCTATATATATATATATATATATATATATATATATATATATATATATATATATATATATATATAATATTATATATTGCCAAAAGTATTGGGACACCCCTCCAAATCATTGAATTCAGGTGTTCCAATCACTTCCATGGCCACAGGTGTATAAAATCAAGCACCTTGTGAAAGAATGGGTCACTCTCAGGAGCTCAGTGAATTCAAGCGTGGTACCGTGATAGGTTTCCACCTGTGCAATAAGTCCATTCATCAAATTTCCTCACTACTAAATATTCCACGGTCAACTGTTAGTGGTATCATAACAAAGTGGAAGCAATTGAGAAGAACAGCAACTCAGCCAGGAAGTGGTAGGCCACGTAAAATCACAGAGTGGGGTCAGCTCATGCTGAGGCGCACAGTGCGCAGAAGTCGCCATCTTTCTGTAGAGTCAATAGCTACAGACCTCCAAACTTCATGTGGCCTTCAGATTAGCTTAAGAACAGTGCGTAGAGAGCTTCATGGAATGGATTTCCATGGCCGAGCAGCTGCATTCAAGCCTTACATCACCAAGTGCAATGCAAAGCGTCGGATGCAGTGGTGTAAAGCACGCTGCCATTGGACTCTAGAGCAGTAGAGACGTGTTCTCTGGAGTGACCAATCACGCTTCTCTGTCTGGCAATCCGGTGGACGAGTCTGGGTTTGGCGGTTGCCAGGAGAACGGTACTTGCCTGGCTGCATTGTGCCAAGTGTAAAGTTTGGTGGAGGGGGATTATGGTGTGGGGTTGTTTTTCAGTGGTTGGGCTTGGCCCCTTAGTTCCAGTGAAAGGAACTCTTAATCCTTCGGCATACCAAGACATTTTGGACAATTTCATTCTACCAACTGGGATGGCCCCTTCCTGTTCCAACATAACTGCGCACCAGTGCACAAAGCAAGGTCCATAAAGACATGGATGAGGGAGTTTGGTGTGGAGGAACTTGACTGAGTCCTGACCTCAACCGACAGAACACCTTTGGGATGAATTAGAGCAGAGACTGTGAGCCAGGCCTTCTCGCCAACATCACTGCCTGATCACACAAATGCGCTTCTAGAAGAATGATCAAAAATTCCCATAAACACACTCCTAAATCTTGTGGAAAGCCTTCCCAGAAGAGTTGAAGCTGTTATAGCTGCAAAGGGTGGGCTAACTCCATATTAAACCCTACGGATTAAGAATGGGATGTCATTAAAGTTCATGTAAAGACAGGCGTCCCAAAACTTTTGGCAATATAGTGTATATATTATGTATTGTGTACTCTAATACCTATTTTGTCATTGACTGTGTTGATTATTACTGAGTAATAATATCCTGGTAACAAAATAAACACATTTTAGATTTGCATCGGTTTTGTTGTACGTGATGATTTGCTTTTGTTGTTGATTTGTTTGCATTAATGTTTATTTACTTTTGTTTCAGGTCTTCCACACCTTCATTGTGTCCTTTAACGAGCAGCGGCGGCCCGTAATGCCGTTACTAACAGCGATGAAGAGGACACCTCAGCTCAGTGTAGAGCAGAAAGGCCTCAGACGAGCATGGGACACTCTTGCTGAGAAGGTCAGAGGTCACAGCATTAAACATGTTGTTTTTTTGATATTTGATTGGTTTTATATGATTATTAAATTTTGTGCTAAGATTCATTAGACTCAATTGAAAAACAGAAAAATAACAAACGAATGTTATATGTCTAAATGCATGCCATCTAAATGGATGAACTTGCCTCCCTGTGTATAGAAATACATAGAAGTCATATGCTGCTGATATTGCACTGATATTTGTGTCTGAGGTAGCTGCGTGAGTATAAAACAGAACTGGATATGAGTCTCCCATCTCCACTGGACATCGTGGGCCGTTGGTTGTTGCGTATTGAAGAGGTTTTATCTGCCGAAGAGGGCGAGCCAATGGATCACGCCCGAGCTGCGGAGGAGGCCCGTGAGAAACTTGAGCTACTAAAGGTTTGACTGACTTCTGTAATGTTAATTTTATTATGGCTATATAGAGCCGTTGAGTCATGAAAATGTAATAAATGTCATATTACTGCCACATTTTTGTAGGTGTGTTTGGAGGAGATGCCACATCATCTCAAGAGGTTTAATATGTTTCAAAACACAAATGAGTTTGGAGAGACTCTGGTGCCGACAGACAAGATGGAAGAAATGAAGAGAAGGTGAGTTTGATTGCTTAATCAGACCTGAATCCTACTGGGAATGAAACAGCATCACTTTTAATTACAATATTTCTGTTATCATTTCATGAACAGCAGTAAACTGTATTTAATTGTTTTGTGTATGTGTCCATTTTCCAGGTTCACCAGTGTCCGTGTAACAGCTAAATATCATGGTATTAAGCTGGAGTACCGTGAGCGCAGGCACACAGTGTTAGACCTGCTGAATCAACTCAACATTAAATTGCGTTTTTGGAAAAGAGCCTACATTTCCCAGGAGGCTGTTCGTGTGCTAATGCAGGACTGGAATGTGAGTGAAAAGTGACTGAATGCTAAAATATATTTGCTGCTGGGCATTACTTAGCGATTACAAGTAAACATTAAATATTGAAATCATAGAAGCTTTAAACTTTGATCACAACAATAATGTTTTTAGGAGACTGTGAACAAACAGGACCTGACCTCTATGCTGGATGGAGCCCTCCACAGACTCAAACTAATCGCCAACAAATACACCAGCAAGGCTGCCTTGGGTAATACAGAGGAACTGTGTGTGTGTGTGTGTGTGTGCGTGTATGTGTGTGTGTGTGTGTGTGTGTGTGTGTGTGTGTGTGTGTGTGTGTGTGTGTGTGTGTGTGTGTGTGTGTGTGTGTGTGTGTGTGTGTGTGTGTGTGTGTGCATGTGCGTGTGCATACTCCTAAATGACTAGAGCAATTACAGTATGAATAAATGTGACAATGAAATGGCATTTTGTGTAAAGTGTTGTTGTTAATCAATAATTATTGATAAGCTGATGTCTGCTTCAGCTGGAGACTCCACACAGGTAAATCGCCAGGTGGCCGATCTGGAAGCAGATGTGACAGCAACTCTGGAAGGTGTTCGGATGATGAGGGGAACTATGGGACGTGTGTTGGCAGCATGGGACTCTTACAGTGATATCTATACCTCAATGCGCGCATGGCTGGAGCAGGGGCCGCATAGTCAGCGACACGGGCAGAGAACAGAGGTACACACTAACTCATAGAAAACGTTTAATTTACTTTTTTATTGTAGTTTTAAAGTGTTATCAGTCTGCTTTTTTGAAATATAAATATACCTATCCATCAATTCTTTTAGGTGACATTATCAGTGATGTCAGAGTGGAGTTCTCGGCAAGCTCACCTGAACGAGGTCGCCAACTACCTAACTGAGGTCACAGACCCTCAGACTAGCCGCGCTATTTCAGACGAACTCTGCAAGATAAATCTGCTCTGGGCTGACTTTGCCAAAACAGCCCAGTTTGTGAGTCACCCATCATGTTCAAACTTCAGTAATCTATGTACAAACATTCATAAAGTAAACTATTTAAAAATGTGCACTTATCTTGTTTTGTCCGATTGTGTTGGACAGAGAGTCTACTAATTAGTTTGCTTCTACAAATATAAAATAGATTAACAAAAATAATCAAATGGTAAAGCTATGTACTTTTTGTAGTGTTTTGAAGCAAATTGTAAATTTCAGTCTTTAGCTGAGGAGCCCAGTGCTGGCCCATCTAGTCCTCAGACAGTTCAGGCCCTGATGAGGGAGGCTACTCAGTTACTGAAAGAACCTGTGGAGGTGGTTTCTGGATCACTACGTACTTACACAAAGAGACTACAGGTACGCAGTGTGTACGTACTTATTTATTCATATTGTATCACACAATTGTTTTGTAGTAGCTATTTGTGATTGTTGCTTTTTTTTTTTTTTTTCTAAATTTAAGACTAGACAAAGTAGGATTTAGCTTAAAATTGTTATTTCTCCCAGCTTATGATGAAGAAAATAAAGGATGTGGATCTAGAGGCCCTATCCCCATCTCTAGACTGCTCTCCAGAAACCCTGAGCAAACTTCAGCAGGCTATTCCTGAAGTAAGCAAATACATTACTCTGTTTGGCCCCTTATGTTTTGTGAGTGAATGTCATGTGTCAAGTGAATTTTGTTAATTTTCTTGCCTTTGTGTATACTTTATTTAATAAAGTGTATGTGCTTGATCTGAGAATATTAGCAGATTATCATGTTTTAAAATGTTTAGCTTAAATTTTTTATTATCTTTCCTGATGCCTGTATTTGTTTCTGTTTGTATTTGAAGAGTTTGGTTCCAAAACGCAATAACTGTGGCAAGATGAAAACCAATATTTTCTGTTTCAAACTTTCACTTAACATCTTTTGGTTATAAAAACATTAAAAATTCAAATCTACATTTTGATTTTAAAAAGTTTATTATAAAAATGTATTATTTTTCCCCAAAATGCAATAAATCCATGACAATTTTTTTTTCAAAATGCAATTAATCCATCAATATAAAAGTTATTTTTCAAATTGAAAATAACAAAGTAAGTTGATTCACATATATGACAGCGTCTAAACTTTGCCAATCAGAGTCTAAACTATGCCAGTCTAATATCTTATATACAGGCATTTTACTAAAAATTCATTCAGCCATCGCTCCCAAAATGAACTCAACGGGTCATCTTGTTAATGTTATAAATTATTTGTCATTATCGATTAAAGAGTATCTGGCGCCACCGCACTGTTAAATAAACACATTTGCCGAGTACATTGGTATTAAAAATGGCTTTTTAAAAAAGCCTTCAATGTTAACAGTGGGTGGAATGGTGCGCTGTGATTGGTTGAGCGGATATATCGCATTCTGCAGAGAAAGGAGACTGGAGTTTGTCATGTTTTGGAAAGAAAGGGAGAAAACATGACAGAATAACATGACGGATATCGCATTTTGAGCAAAATTAATGAATGACTTTTCAATACCGACCAGATACAATACTGATTTTGGCGAAAACTCTTTTTTTTTTTTTAAATGGCGTTTATCGTGTTTTGGAACCAAACTCTTCATTTGTTTATGTGTGTATATCTATCCCTGTATGTCTAGGTATTGCAGACACTCTGTGAGGCTGAACAGGTGTGCGATGAGCTGCGTGTGAGTGTGAGTGGGTTGGACGGGCGTCTAGCTGAACTGTTACACTGGGAGATGGAAGCCAGAGAGTTGTATCAGCTCCTGAAGGAGGAAACACACAGGCAGAAGAGAGGACAAGACCCTAGAGCCCGGGTGAGTATGTACAAGTATATTCCACAAAATATGAATTAATTCTCCCTCTCTTCTTGCTACTTCTCTTTACTTAGCTGAATTGGAATAAAGGGCTCTTCTCTCTTTTCCTGTAGCTGTTAATTTCGAGAGGGCTACAGTTAGAGGGTCAAGTGGTTATGGAGGAGCAGGATCTGCAGGTGATGGTCATGACTGGTCAGAAGACTTCACCACTGCAGTATCTCATCGCATCCACCATGCAGGACAGGGTCCGCGCTGTTGTTGAAAAGTCACAGGTCTGTCTAATGGTTTTAGATTCACAACACTTTAAAAAGCTAACAGCATGATTGCACCTATGCAATATTAATTCATAAAAATAATATATAGCATTGAAACAGCTCTCTTTCCATACTTATCAATTATGCCATAAATAACGTTTTCTGTTAATTTCATACAATGCCTAGGAATGAGTACCCATGTTTTAGAATTGTATGCAAATGCATTATGATTTTGAAATTTTTCTAAATCTCAACAGGAAGCCGTAGGCATGCTTAGCTCTTTGGGGGCTTGCAGAGACAGAAGCCCTGTTAGAGACCAGCCCCCTTCCAAGATTTTTGTCAAATATCAGGAGGCAGAGGAAGAGCCCCAAACCCAGAAGCCCTCTTTCCAGCCTATCTCTCCTTCAGGAGCCCCTAGCCAAACAGAACCCCAGCCTGCAGTCAGAGCCAAAGTCCCAGTACCTTCTCAGATACCTTCTGAGGTACCTTCTCAAGCTGTAGTGCTCAAGACCCAGCCATGTAGTCAGCCTGTGCCTATGATTATTGTACAAGAGTATGAAGAGGAGGAAAGTAGTCCACAAGCACAAATGCACCTCTGTGAGCAAGTGAAAGACTCTCAGTCTATTGAAGTTAAGTCACAGAATGTTGTCCAAGCTCAAACAAAAATCGACATGCTCAAAGAGCATCATGTAGAAAGCCAGACATCTTTACCACAACCTGAGACACAAAAACAGACAGAAAACCAGTGGAAGATGCAAGCTCCAGTAGCCAGCCAACCCTCACAGAACCTGCAACAAGCAGCATCACAAGTTCATAATGAACAACAATTAGCAACACAGCCACAGGTGCAGATCCAACAACAAGAGAAAACTCAACTTGCAAAACAGCAGAAGGTTCAAGCACAAACGGCAATTCAGTCACAGCCTCAGGGCCAAGTAGAAACACAATCACAGAAAGAAGTTACAACCCAACATCAAGCTCCAAAGCAGCGGAGGAAAGCAAAAAAATCCCAGGCAAATCTGCAGAACAGACCTTGGCTTCAACAGAGTTGTCAACTGGAAAATGTTACCCAAAAACCAGCTCAGTTGGTGCCACAATCTCAGTCAGAGCCAGAGGGCAAAGGTCAAATAAGTCCTCAAGCACCACCACAGCATATAGTGGCTGTTAGCTCACCTGAAGCTCGGGGACCTGCTCATGGCATGGTAACAACACAGTCAAAAAGCATTGTTGAGAGTGGTGAGAAATGCCTGAAGCAAGCTCAACCTATTGCACAAGAGAAACCCCTTATAGTGACACAAAAACTACCTCAAACTGTGCCAGCAGTTGCAGCACAACCAGTGATTCAAAAACAACCACAACAGCCAGTGAGTCCTCCGATTCGTCAACAAGTATTAACCCAACATCAACCTCAGCCCTCTATATCAACTCAAACTCAAGCAACTACACAATACTCACCTGCACCTGCACCCATTCGGCAACAAAAGCAATCTCAAGCACAGATATTGACACCACAGCAACCTCAAGTGATGATCCGGAAACAGTCACAACCTCAATCCATGACTCCCATGCAACCACAGTGGCAGCCACAACAGACAATTCCACAGTCTCATCCTGCAGTGCTGCAACCACAAAGATTTCCAGTGACCCAAGCAATGCCCCAAGGCATTTCCAGACCAGGGCAGCAGTACCCAACATCTCCCATTCAACCACAAGTAAATATGCAGAGACAACAGTCACCACACAGTGTAGTGCAGACCCAGCAACCCACACTGCACAATCCAACTGTGATTTCCCCTCAGCCCAAAGGTGCATCCCCCATACAACCCAGAATCATCTCTATGCCTCAACCCCAGATGCCTGTTCAGTCTCAAACCCAAACCCAAACCCAGGCCAAAGCACAGGGAAGTGCACCACTTATGATTCAACCTCGGGGGCAACCCCAGTGGTGTCAACCAGGAGATGTCACCCAATCTTACCCCAAAGTCCAAGGACCAATTTCTGTCGCTGCCCAAATGCAGCATCTGGCCCATTTCCAAACTCATCCCCAACCTCAAAGTTTTCCTCCAGCTCAACCTAAGCAGTGGTCACCAGTAAGACCAGGCATAGTGACCCAGACCTACCCCACTGTCCAAGTCCCAGGTCAGGTAGCCCAACCTCAACCTCAAATGGCTGTTTACCCTAAAACCCAGCCACAACCACAGCCTCAGCAGTGGCCCCCTGCTAGACCAGAATCACCTTGGGGTCAATCACAGATAAGACCCCAAGGTCCAGGTCAGCATATGGTTCCCTCCCAGCAATGGAGACCTGTCAGTCCAGAAAGAGTCAGTCCAGTGTACCCAAAGGCTGAAACTCAAGGGCAGGGACCACATCCTCAGTCCCAATATCAAGCCCTACCGAGGCCACAAAGCCCTCAACGGCAGTGGGGTCCAGTCCGGCCAGAACATCAGTTTCAAGTCTCTTCCCAATCTATGTTTCATGGCGTTCTCCAGCCAGTAGCTCCATGGAATCAACCACCTGTTCAAGCTCCCATAAGATCTCAGAGTCCACAGCAGCCTCAGCAAAGTCAGCAACAATGGGGTTCATCCAGGACAGAGGCCCCATCTGAAACCCTCACCCAAAGCCAAGCTGCTCAGGCAGAGCTTCAGGCCCAAGATCTGACAAAGCCTCAGTTACCAGTACAGGAACCGCCCCAACAGCAGTCAGCTCCTCGGGTTAAGCAGCCAGCACTTGCCCAGGCTCCCTCTCAAGCCTACACTGAGGCTTATATGAAGGCACAGGCCCTGGTCAGGAATAGATTTGAGGAAGTCAAGCACTGCATTCAAGAGCACATTCTCGAAGCTATCAATGTATTCAAGGATAAGCGAATGACAGACGAACAGGCATCAGTTAAGGAGGTTTGTTCATTTTAGACACGAGTTGTTTTGCTTATTTTTCTCTAGTGTTTGCAAGAGCCAAAAAGCTCAATATCATGAAAATGTACTGTTGTGTTTGGATCTTTTATAAGAGAATAAGAGATAGTGTTTCAGTTTCCCAAGTATCTGTGTTGTTTATTTTTTCAGGAGACGCTCCGGACTCTAGACCCTGAACTCCTTGAAGAGTTCTTGAGGGCTGCGGAAGGGATGGAAGCTTTCTGCACCCCATCTGAACTTAGAGACATGGAGTTTTTCAAGCAATCTGTTAGAACACAGTGGAAGGTATCTGTGCTTGTTTGTCTTTATGTGCAGTGTGACTGTATTGCAACATTATTAACCATTTTTATTTTAGATACTAACGGAAATGCTCAACACAACAGTATATATAATTGTATGTGAAGTTAACATTAACTCAAACATTAAGAGATTGTGTGCTTGCTGTTTTGTGTGTTTTTTTATTTAATATTTTTAGGCTGTTCGTGTGCAAATGTCAGAATTTTTGAGGCAGCTCAGATTTGAGTTAACCCGCCTGCATTTTAACCGTATGGTTGAGAAATGTGAGATGCACTTTAAGAGGGAAAAACTCAACCTTAGGCCTGAATCAATATCGGAATCAAAAGGAGAGGTAAAGTGATCTAATGGCTCTGGGGATGAATTTCTCTCTTTCTTTACTTTTTATTTCCTCCTCTGATTTTTTTAAATTAAACTCTTAACCTATTAACCACATTACTACTCACTCATTTGGCATGACACATACCTTCATTTTTTTTTTTTTTTTTTTTTTACCAGTGATTGCATGTTGCAAGGCAGCAAAATAGTGCAAAATGAAAATAACAGCTACAATAATGTATAGCAGCATTAAATAAAAAATGTTAAATGATGAAATGAAGATGAAACTATGAGTAAAAATATAATATTTTACATACTGTAGGTTTAGTGATACATTTTTTTCTTGCTTCCTGCAGGCTTGTTTTTCAGCAGAGGGCAGTCTGGCAGAAGCAGGGCAGCAGCTTGAAGCTCTGAAGGAGCTGTGTGATACTCTGAGCCCTGAGGACGCACACAGGCTCGCACAAGCCCAACTCAGAGAATGTGAAAGACGGCTTGCTGCCATCCAGCGGCAGTTTAGTGGAGACAGAGACACACCTCCTCCAGACACTGGGTAAAAGAAAAAGAGCCTTTTTCATTTAAGTTATTTTTGTCTGATAAAAACATTTTAGCATAAATTAATTTGTCTTTAATGCCTAGCTCACAAACAGAGCAAACAAAAGAGCCACCCACTCAGAAAGCACCTACAGTCTCTGCTGAGAAGCCCAAAGAAGTTATTATTTCAGAGGTAAAACTATATGAATTTTTTTTTTCAGGACATATGTTTTTATATAATAAAGTTAGTCCATGATAAATTTATCTTTGGTGCATTTTGTGACTGGGGGATATTGTTTTAGGCTGTTACACCGGTTAGCCCCCAACGAACAAGAACTGTGGAAAAGAGAGAGATAGTGAAACAAACGAGTACAGAAGAAGACAGGTATGGATAAAAAATGTGAATATTGCTTATGTTTCTTTATATGATTGTATGTGGTATTTTGTCAGAATCTTATGGTCTTCTTGGACTGCTCAGGTACCGCAGCTCCAGATTTGCATTACAAGCTCAGCTAAACAGAAATGAGCAATGCATGTTAGGAGATCGTCCCTCAGAATCAGTCACTCCTACAGACCTGCAGAAACGACTGAGAGAATTAAAGGTAATGCACAAATTTTTGTGTACTTTTAAAGTCGGTGATTTGATATCATTATGCTTAATTACAGTTACTACTGTATAAAAATCAGGCCGTAGAAACTTTTATAACTGTCAAGGGAATTACTAAATTTGTCCCCCCTCTCTTTTTTGTTTTAGTCTCTTTGGGATGAGACAGAGACTTTGTGGAAGGAGTATGAAACACTGTGTATGCAATGTGTTCAGTACAACGAACGATCTGTTGAGCTGGACCGTATGGAGCTCACTGTCAGATGGAGAGAGCAGAGGTCACAGTTACAGGGCAGGTATGTGTGTGCATCAAGAAAACAACCGTTATATGAAAGTTTGTGTGTTCAGACATGACATGTGTTTTAAACTTGTGAGCTGAAATGAATATTCAGATAACAGCATATTACAGCTTCTTTTTTTCTTTCACCCTGTGTCACCCAAAGGATCATATGATCCACTAAAATCAAGGAGTTCCAGAGAAATACCCTGTAGCAAGTTTGTCTGTGTATGCATTGTGTTGTTTGTTAAATAAGTCTATGTATTCCATCAGGGTGGATTCACTGGGAGCAGCACTTGAGCTCATGGACTCAATTACGCTGAAGATCTCTGAGATTTCTGAAAGGCTGGAAAAGTTCATCAAAGAGCCCAAAGACATTAAAGGCTATACACTAGCTAACCCTGCTATTTTGAAAGATGTGAAGGTGAGAGATATGTATTTTTATTAATTTATAAATCTGATTTTTCATTGGGTTCTATTTATGGTTTTGTTATGACGACACAAATACCATTTTATTTTGTGCTATATTTATTCATAAAAATATTTACTTAGAATATTAAATATTTGAATGCATTGAGTAAATGAAATGAGAAGTGTACAAGTACACAAATGGCATTTTATTTGGTTAATGTTGTTAGTTTTATTAGCTATCACTCTCATGCAACACGTAATAATATTTACTTTTTGTACTTTTATATATTCTGAGTAAATAAAATGAAAAAGGTCCCACTTTATATTAGGTGGCCTTAACTACTATGTATTTACATAAAAAATAAGTACAATATACAACCACAATTCCAGAAGAGTTGGGACATTTTGTAAAATGTGATAAAAACCACAATCTGTGATTTGTTAATTCTCTTGAACCTTTTTTTTTAACTGACAAAAGTACAAAGAAAAGATTTCCAATGTTTTCACTGACCAACATAATTGTATTTTGTGAATATAAACACTTTTTAAATAGTCCACAATTAGCATATGAATTGGTAATAGGTGAGGGTATCGTGTTTAGGTGAAAAGAGTTTCTCAGTCGTTGCAAGAAAAGATGGGTCATGGCTCACCACTTTGTGCCAAATGTCATGAGAGAATTGTCGAACAATTCAGAAATCACATTTCCCAACGCAAGATTGCAAAGAATTCATGTCTTTCACCATCTGCCATACATAATATTGTAAAAAGATTCAGGGAATCCAGAGAAATCTCAGTCTATATAGTGGAAGGTAGGACACCTCAGTTGAATGTGCATGACCTTTGACCCCTCAGATGGCATTTCATTAGAAACCGCCATGCTTCTGTGTTATATTGCCACATGGACTCGGGAGTACTTTGGAAAACAGTTGTCACTTAACAGTCTGACGCTGCATCAAGAAAAACAACTCAAATCTCTGTTACACAAGGAGAAAGCTACACATCTGTTCAATGCAGTGATGCTGCAGAGTTCTCTGGGCCCGAGCTCATCTCAGATGGTCCAAAAAATGTGTACTGTGGTCAGATGAGTCCATGTTTCAGAGACATAAACTGCCATCAAGATGACATCTGACAATGCCAGCCCTCATTCTGCCTCAATTTTTAAAAAGTAATGCATTTAAAGGGCAAAAGGTCATGTCTATTCAGTTACATGGTTCAATTAAACTGCCACAATTTTACAATGTCATCAGTTGGAGATCTTTTCTCAGCTTACTTTATTTTTGTATATATGATTATTTGCAATTAATTTGAATAATCTATCAGTACTTTTTGCAATTACTATTTCAATGTAATATAGTACAAACCTGATTCCAAAAAAGTTGGGACACTGTACAAATTATGAATAAAAACAGAATGCAATGATGTGGAAGTTTCAATTTTCAATATTTTATTCAGAATACAACATAGATGACATATCAACTGTTTAAATTGAGAAAATGTATCATTTTAAGGGAAAAATAAGTTGATTTTAAATTTCATGGCATCAACACATCTCAAAAAAGTTGGGACAAGGCCATGTTTACTACTGTGTGGCATCCCCTCTTCTTTTTATAACAGTCTGCAAATGTCTGGAGACTGAGGAGACAAGTTGCTCAAGTTTAGAAATAGGAATGTTGTCCCATTCTTGTCTAATACAGGCTTCTAGTTGCTCAACTATCTTAGGTCTTCTTTGTCGCATCTTCCTCTTTATGATGCGCCAAATGTTTTCTATGGGTGAAAGATCTGGACTGCAAGCTGGCCATTTCAGTACCCGGATCCTTCTTCTTCTCAGCCATGATGTTGTAATTGATGCAGTATGTGGTCTGGCATTGTCATGTTGGAAAATGCAAGGTCTTCCCTGAAAGAGAGGACGTCTGGATGGGAGCATATGTTGTTCTAGAACTTGGATATACCTTTCAGCATTGATGGTGCCTTTCCAGATGTGTAAGCTGCCCATGCCACACGCACTCATGCAACCCCATACCATCAGAGATGCAGGCTTCTGAACTGAGCGCTGATAACAACTTGGGTTGTCCTTGTCCTCTTTAGTCCGGATGACATGGCGTCCCAGTTTTCCAAAAAGAACTTCAAATTTTGATTCGTCTGACCACAGAACAGTTTTCCACTTTGCCACAGTCCATTTTAAATGAGCCTTGGCCCAGAGAGCTTCTGGATCATGTTTAGATATGGCTTCTTTTTTGACCTATAGAGTTTTAGCCGGCAACGACGAATGGCACGGTGGATTGTGTTCACCGACAATGTTTTCTGGAAGTATTCCTGAGCCCATGTTGTGATTTCCATTACAGTAGCATTCCTGTATGTGATGCAGTGCCGTCTAAGGGCCCGAAGATCACGGGCATCCAGTATGGTTTTCCGGCCTTGACCCTTACGCACAGAGATTGTTCCAGATTCTCTGAATGTTTGGATGATATTATGCACTGTAGATGATGATAACTTCAAACTCTTTGCAATTTTTCTCTGAGAAACTCCTTTCTGATATTGCTCCACTATTTTTCGCCACAGCATTGGGGGAATTGGTGATCCTCTGCCCATCTTAACTTCTGAGAGACACTGCCACTCTGAGAGGCTCTTTTTATATCCAATCATGTTGCCAATTGACCTAATAAGTTGCAAATTGGTCCTCCAGCTGTTCCTTATATGTACATTTAACTTTTCTGTCCTCTTATTGCTACCTGTCCCAACTTTTTTGGAATGTGTAGCTCTCATGAAATCCAAAATGAGCCAATATTTGGCATGACATTTCAAAATGTGTCACTTTCAACATTTGCTATGTTACCTATATTCTATTGTGAATAAAATATAAGTTTATGAGATTTGTAAATTATTGCATTCCTTTTTTTTTGTCCAATTTGTACAGTGTCCTAACTTTTTTGGAATCGGGTTTGTATAATCTGAGAGACAAGGAAGTTTAACGTAATAGTTTCCATAGTAATGTCACTGCATGTTAAACTTCCATCCCATCTTTTTATCTAAATATCTAACTCTTGTCCTCATTTTCAGGACTTAGATGAAAGTATCCAGACAGAGATGGATCGTCTGTCTCGATTCGATTCTGAACCCAGTCATCTGGACCTGCGAGACCGATCACCTCTGACTCAGGTGGTTCTGAACCACAGATCCAGTCTGGACCGGCTCAGGCAACAGGTGCGCAAGAGCGACGCTGCTGCCCGTGCCCTCGACCGCTTTCTCATGTCCCTGCGCACCGTGGAGCTCGATGTCTCTTCTGTGCAGAGCGCCCCTAGCAATGATCCTGTGGTACTGCAGGACAGCAGGTCTAAGCTGGCACTAATCAGGAAGGGAGTAAGTAGCCTTAAGGATAAGGCTCCACAGCTGGACCAGCTTTTGGGCGGAGCACAGCTCGAGGTGACCCAGGAAGGGAGCCCTGTTTCCTGTCTGGATATGGTGGGGGTCCTGGTTCACAGGGTGGAAGAGGCAGATGATCGCCTGATGATTCGACAGAATGAGCTCCAGAAGGAACAGCAGAACCAGGGACACGGCCTAAGGAGGAAGACTATGCAGGCTGAGCTGAGGAAGGTGCAGGTGGCAGCAGAAAAACAGGGTCTAAAGGATCCCACCATGCCAGCTGTACAGCACCGGTATAGAAATTTTTCCTTAGATCTCATGATGCAGTGCTTTTGTGTGCCAATATGTCTTGGAATTGTCTTCATTTGCTCAGTAAATACTGATTTGGAGTTAACTGAGCTTAATTTGATTAATTAATCAGCATGTGAAATTATTTATTTGTTTAAACGAATTGAATGATAGCCCTTTTCAAGAAGGTTAATTTTCTTACACTGTGTGCATCTGTGTTTAGGATTCGAGCGCTGTCTGATCTGGAATCGCAGTTGAACTCTCTTCGCCCTGAATACCAAAGCATCAAGAAGGCTCTGTCTGAAGTCTCTCCACAGAAAGAGCACCCTGATCCAGCAGAGGAAGAGCTAGACTTCCTTTGGGAAGAGACTGAGAGAGCTGTATCTGACAGGTGGGTTGTAGACCAGAGCTGAGATTTATTCAAAGCTAAATTAATGAAATTTGCCCATTTGGGGCAAATCTGCCTTATAGGGTTAGTTATTTACTCATCATCATGTAATTCCAAACACAAATGAAGATAAAGTTTTGGAAGATATTTTTCATTAAACCTGAGATATTTCTGTCCCTACTTTGCAAGTCCATTCCACCAAAACTTTCACACTTCAAAATGTTCATAAAGAGATTGTAAAATAAATCCATATGAATCGAGAGGTCTTCTGAACAGAAATGAACACATTATATGATGGAAAGATTTAATTAATGTTTATATTCACATATAAATGTGACAATCAGTGGACATACATTGTGCACATCAAATATGCATGTAAACAAAAGTGCAAATGTGCTTGCTTGGATTAAACTGCTCAATTCATATTGATTACTTTTACAATGTCTTTAAACTTTACAAAATTTTGAAGGAATGCACTTTAAATGGAGGGACAGAAATCTGTCATGTTTAATTAAAAATATCTTAATTTATGTTCCAAACATGAACAGAAGTCATAAGACTTCTGTATGTGCTGAGATTTATTCAAAGCTAAATTAATGAATATGAAATCGAGAGGAATGACATGAGGGTGAGTTTAACATGTTTCATGTGGTGGTACAGAGAAACTTAAAAGTGTGATAGACAGAAACCCAGAGAGTTACTGTGTGTGTGTGTGTGTGTGTGTGTGTGTGTGTGTGTGTGTGTGTGTGTGTGTGTGTGTGTGTGTGTGTGTGTGTGTTTGTCCTGGTACACCCTACGATATGGGCAGAGGTGTAAAGTATTTGAGTAAATGTAATTAGTTACTGTACTTAAGTATCTTTTTGGCTACTTTGTAGTTGTACTGAATATCAAAGATATTGGCAACTTTTACTCTCTACTATTCTACATTTTTTGAGCAAGTAAATGTACTTTTCACTCTACTACATTTTACTCCACTACATTTCTGACGAGTATTGCAATTACAAATGACATTTTTCATGGCAGCTAACTTTTTCTGCAGCAGTTTGTTTCTGATATAAAGGAGCGATATCGCCATCTAAGGGCATTGAAGGTACTATTATCTTGTGCATTTTGCCTTCACTCCCCCAAAACTTGTCAACAAGGCTACTTTACGTGAATGTGAGTGCATTAGCAGGTAGTTGCTGATCGCAGATGTTTTATTTATTAGATGAGGAAATGACGATGAGGCTCAAACCAGCACATACAGTAGACTTTGACTATTTAATTTTACCTAACATTGTTTTATTTATCCGTTATATTGACAAGACCGTTTTGAAGGAAATTGGTTTACTTATGGCCTTTTTGTGCACTTGAGCTTAACTGAGACTTGAGAGTTTGTAGACGTTTAAAAGGTTGTTGTGTCGACCTTGATTTTAGAAAATAAACTTGATTTCTCATCTTACAAATCAATTGTTTCTTATTTTCACCGGCATGTCTCTCAGTTGTTGAGGACTAGTGCATCTTTGAGCCTACATTCAGCATGAGTAAAATACTTAAGTACTGTTAAAATCAGATACTTTAAGACTTTTACTCAAGTCGTATTGGAATTGGTTACTTGTAACTTGTAGTGGAGTCATTTTCGATGTAAGGTATCAAGACTTTTACTCAAGTATGGTTTTCATGTACTCTTTACACCTCTGGTTATGGGGACTAAATGTCCCCACAAAGAAGGAAATATCCAAAATCCTTGTCCTTGTGGGGACATTTTTTGGTCCCCGTGGAGAAAACAGCTTATAAATCATACTAAGTGATGTTCTTTGAAAATGTAAAAATGCAAAAAATAGTTTTCTGTGATGTTTAGGGTTAGGTGATAGAATATAGAGCTTTTACAGTATACAAATCATTATGTCTATGGAATGTCCCCATAAAACACAAAAACCCAGTGTGTTTGTTTGTGTGTGTGTTTGACAGACAAGAACAGTGCACTGTTCTTATGGACCTGCTGAAGAAGTTTCAGAACTGTCGCAGTTACCTGAGCAACACTCTCCAGAGGGCGGAGCAAACAATCAATGAGCAGGCATCATACATGGGCAAAGACAACCTGCAACGCCTCCTAGCAAAAGTATGTCAACCTCAGACTAATCCTTACTCATCACAATACATGCTAATGCTATAATTGCCTGTTCCAATTTACAGTACCATCAGGTTTCTTTCACATAAAAGTAATTTTATACTGGATTTGCACCACCAGGGGTCAGTCATAACTCATAACACTAAGTTCTTTTTTTTTTTTTTTTTTTTTTTTTTTAGAATTGTTTGTTGTCTTATGTTTATATCATCTGTGCTTTTATTAGTCTGAAAGAAACTACTCTCTTGAAATGTTTCTCTAATACTTTTAGATGCTTGCAGATCCCTCATATCCTGTGGTACATTCATTAGACTTTCGTTGCAGAGTAATTATGATGATCTAGTAAGAGTAGCTTAGATCAGGCCACCATAGTCACTTTTTCTATTATATCTCATACTGTTTATTTTAAGTGTAGTCCTTTATTATAGAGTATTTACAGTATGTTTTAATATTCCAGGTTGTTGGCATAAAGGAGGACCTAAATGGCCTCGGACCCAAGATGGAAGAGTTCAGATCTGTGTGCAGACAGCTGCAGACTCAGCTGAAGAAAATTCCTGATTTCTCAGAAACTCCGTTTGAGACAGAGGCAGATGCTTTGGTGGACTCATGGCTGGATGTGAGTATATAAAAACATCTGTTCACGTGCATCGCACTTTATTCACTCGTTTTAGTTTCTTGGTAAATCTGTGTGTCTCTCTGGCAGGTGTCAGAGAAGACGGACAGTTACATGGATAACCTGCGTGTGGGTCTAGAGTTGTGGGAGAAACAGCTGGTTCTGGGTGGAGAAGTGGACAGCTGGACTTCAACTAAACTTATCATCTTCTCAGAGTCTCACCCTTTCAGCAGTGAGACAGAGGTTCTCAGCATGAAGGTGTGTCTTCACAAAATGCTTCATATGCTTAAAAAGTGTTCACAGACATGGACTAAAAGGTTATGTGTTTATTAGAATGAGATTCAGCATCAGGAGGACAACCTTGAACACTTCCACAAGAAGTTACTGGAGATTCAGGAACTGCTGCAGAGCAAAGAATCCCCACTTGAGTTACAGGTGAATGTGCAGAATCTCTTTATTAAATGATTGTACATTCCTAATTATTCCTAACTTGAAGCGTACGCAAACTGTCTCGCTTAGGTAATGGAAACAAACCTGAGGAAGAAAATGGAGCAGGTGAAAGAACTCTTCTCCGATTGCACTGACGTATTCCAGGAGCTCCTCACAGTAAAAGCTCATTTGACTGAAAAGATTGACACTTATCAATCATCCGTGAAGAATATACGCTCCTCAGTAGATATGATCAGTTCAGAGGATCGCACACAGCTGGATGCGCATTTACAGGTATGATTAACAGACAGACAGACGTGTAGAAACACTTTCTTTTGGTGTATAATTGAATTTATTTTCTTTTGTAGGACTTGTGTGAGCAGCTTTTGGACCAGGAGGAGCAGGCTGAATCATTGCTGAAGGAAATCAATCTCATGTCCAGCATTACCGGACCACAGGCCTTGGAGGAGCTGACCAATCACATCAAGCGTCTCAAAGACAGCATTGTGGAAACACGAGAGCTGATTCGTCAAAAGAAGGAACAGGGGGAGAAAAGCTTCCTTCAGACTATTAAAGGTCCGGAAACCTCATTCTTTGCAAGTGAATTGTTCCATTACTTGGAAACTAATTCCTAAATGATGTACATTTTTAAGTGATTTTTGTTTTGTCCTTCTGTCCCATTGGCAGAAGAGTTCCAGTCATTTGAGGAATGGTTGCAGGATGAGCAGCTCTCTGTGAATGAGTGTTTTGAGAACCCTGAGAGGAAGCAGGATGTAGAAATGTCGATGCAGAGACTGACAGTGAGTAACAGTGAGGTCACAACCCTATGATTACGGTTTCAATTGTGGCTAGGACATTTTGGAAATACTTTTCAACCAAATAGACT
Source organism: Megalobrama amblycephala (assembly GCF_018812025.1). Lineage (NCBI taxonomy): Eukaryota > Metazoa > Chordata > Actinopteri > Cypriniformes > Xenocyprididae > Megalobrama > Megalobrama amblycephala. Next base: position 29,387,495 of record NC_063053.1, on the reverse strand, counting down.
TACTTTACAATACAATAATTGCAGGAACAGCAATCCAACTGAAAGAGTCACAAGGTGTTTGCAGCTTTAGTCAAAAGCATAATTACAAAATAATTATAAAAATTACAATTATAATTTTATGTCATTATAAAATTTAGTAGTGTTTATTTAACAATACTGAATAATTTGCATTTTCTTCAGAGTTTCCTGGCCTCTAAAGAAGGAGAACAGCGTCTGGCCCAGTTGAAGGAGAGATTTGAGGGAGGTGGACAGGCGAAGATTCCTTCTGAGGCTCAAGCTTTGCTCTCCACATGGCATCAGGAACAGGAAGGAGAACTGGCCACACTCAGAGCTCACTGCCAGGGACGCCATAAACAGCTAGATGACATCCTCCAAAACCTCAACAGGTATGTGGACTGAGTTCACATCATAGCTATTGGTTATTACTGTTGTTTCAATCCATTCATTCATCCATTCATGCCTTTATGTATTTAGTTTGCAAGAGGAACATAACCATTTGAAGGACTGGCTTCAGCACAGAGAGCAAGTGCCAGAACAGAGAGAAAAACTTCGACAAATCCAAGAGGAGTTTCTTAAAGAAAGGTACAACTCGCTTTTCAGAATGTGTTTTGAATCAATTTTGTATTTTTGTTTAAAGCATATTCTGTATTTTTTCTTTTTTCCCAAAAATTTAATCAACACTTTCACATGTTCTTTGTTCTCTGATATTAGTTACTGGTCTATGGAAGCTTGTTTCTACCACTGAATAAAAAAAAAAAAAAAATTTTCTTTTTTTTTTTAAATCTCACAATTCAGACTTTTTTCTTGCATGATATAAAGTAGCAATTGTGTGTTATAAAGTCAGATTTGCGTGATATAAACTCGCAATTCTGAGAAAATTGGACTTTATAACTCAATTGCAAGTTTATACCTCACAATTCTGAAAAAAGAAGACATAAATTCACAATTGCAAGATGTAAACTCGCAATTGTGAGAAAAAAAATGTCAGAATTGTGAGATGAAAAAGTTGCAATTATCTTCTAAATTGTTTTATTCTGTGGCGGAAACAAGCTTCCATAGTGGTCAGTAACAAATCTGGGAAAAATGCTAAAAATTCTGTCCAGGAAAATGTTTAATTTGTGTGAATGTGAAAATAAAATAATACTGGCACAAGTTGCATATCCAAATGCATGCTATAAGCAACCCAAACTCGCAGCATGAGATGGAGTTCATTTGTGAGCCGCTCCAAGATACTGTAAATGATGTAAACGAACACAGTGCCGCACTTCATTAGGTTAAACCATCAATGTGATCATTGCTCTAAGCCATATCGTGATTTCAATTTTATTTAAATTGTGCAACTTATTATTAGATTTTATTAAGCCCCTGCAGTTCCCCCATTTTCACTGAGCAAGAAAGCTTTGATGTGCACAAGAATTGCTTGTGAAAATTGCAGTTAAATTACATATACTGCCTTTCCACAACAAAAAGAATTAATGACCCGTGCTAAATTTTGGGGAGCACACTCTTGATACTGTACATCCATAAACTCACAACTCTTACTTTCATCCTTAATCCACAGTGGTCGTATGGAGGCATTCAATGACCTGTTATCCACTGTAAGGATGCGTGGCCTGAGGGGAGACCCTTTCCTTAGAGACAGCGAGACCCTGATAGACCGGTACCACAGCCTGGGGATTCTTTTGGAGAATCAGGCCCAAGTCCACAAGATCCTCGATGAACAAACTGAAACATTCCAAACCAATGCAGAGCAGATCAGAGCCTGGATCAGAGATTTAAAGCAAGGACTTGAGTGCATAGGCACAGACACACCAAGCCAAAAGAAACATATGAATGCTCAGGTGGGTCTCCTAACCATCATTGTTTGGATTTTTTTAGCTGTGTTTTGCCAGGAAAAATATATATTCATACATTCTTAAATTTAAAGGAATAATAGTTCTGCCATAATTGAGTTGTTCTAAACCTGTATGACTTTTGTTTTTCTGATAAATACGAAACATCAATTTTTGAAGAATATTCTCAATGTATTTAGGCTGATTTGGATGTTTCTCTGTTTCAAGGCTGTTCTGAATCTAAGTGCTGAAGGTGATTCTAAACTGGTGGCTCTGAAAGAAGAGGGAGATGCTTTGTGTGCTCATGAGATTTTGGAGGACACCAGAAGACAGGAGCTCATTCACACCTTTAGAAACATTGAAGATGAGTGGAAAAGGGTTCTGGATATAGCTCAACAACTAAAACATCAGGCAGAACTCCAAGACACACTCTCCAGGGAACTAAAATATCTACAGGCCCAGGAAGAAAGCACCCAATCCTGGGTAAGAGAACAACTGCAAATGCTACACTGTCTGGGGAAGGAACATGAGCCACAAGAAAAACTAATCAAAGTACAGGTAAGGGCAGACGAAAAGGTTTGTTTTAATTGAAAAGTCCTTTTCAGGACTCTCAAATGATTCTTACCTACTTAAATCTGAAAGGTAAATTTTGCTTGCAATGCACATTATGTTGAGGAGTAATGCTTGTATATCCTTTAGGCTGTCTTAGACCTTGCTGATGAAGCAGATTCCAGATTGACCAGTTTACAGAGACAAGGAAAAAATGTATGTTCTTATAAAGAGCTTGACAATGAGAGGAGGAGCCACATTGACCAAACCCAGAGATTGATAGAAGAGGAGTGGAGGAAAGTGCTACAACTTGCCCAAGAGCTCAAGAAGAAGGTCAAGCATGAGGAATCTCTCTACAGATTGTTACAATCCTTCTGTGATCAGGGTGAGGACACTCGATCCTGGATTGGACAGCTCAGAGAGACCCTGGATTCCCTTCATGTGACATCTTCCATTCAAGAGAGGCTAAATGGAGTTGAGGTAATAGAGAGGAATATTTAACCCTTAAATGGTTTCTGTATAGGCCTACTGGGGGATACAAACATGTGAGAGGCTCGGGGAGGGACAGTGAGTGAGTGGGCCTAATTTATGATAAAATGTTAGGCCTATTGAAAATAGGGCAACTGCTTGGGTCAAGTGACTTCACTCACCTCATCTTTATTTAAAAGAATAATGGCAGTATGTTGTAAGAAATCCTCTGGTCTTAAGGTAAATGTTGATATTTTGTCTATTAACTACATTTGTAGGGACTTCCCAGTCAAAATATTTTTTCTTAGCATGAAGCAAAAGTTATGTTAAAACAGATGAAAATCTAAGGGCATACTCTGGCTTATATATCAGATGACTAAAAGTAGCTGACACATCTTAAGCATTCAAAATGTGAGATGTAGGGCTTCACAAATATCACTGCTGTATAATGTGATAGAAATGGTCTTATTCCATAGTTAAGAAACAAGGCTATAAATCCTGGAACAGTAAATATTTATTGAAAACCTATAAAAGTTATGATGGGCTGCACAAATGTATGATGAATAAACACATGATGTTCTAGATAAATATCTTGGTTTTGTTTTTTAGGCAGTACTAGCTCATAGATCTGAGGGGGACTGTAAACTTGCTGACTTAAAGGCGAAGGGAGAGACTCTATTTTCCTATGAAGATCTAGAAGAGGACAAATTTCAGACAATCCAACAGACATTACAAGATGTACAGCGAGAGTGGACAGGAGTTTTGATGGATGCTCAAGAGCTGAAAACCAAGCAGAATTTGAGGATGCTCTTTCTAAGGATCTTCGGGATCTTCAGGAACAGGAGGAGAACACTCAATCTTGGATCAAAGAGCAGCATCAGAAGATCGAATTGCTGGGTGAAGATACTCAGTTACAAGAGAGAATGAATGGAGCTCAGGTAAGAGATAAAGTGTGATATTTCAACTTTCAACAAATATGTACTTAAAAAAACAGTCTGACTTACTTGTTTTAATGGTTTGTTTGCTCTAGGCCATTCTGAACTCAGAATCAGAGGGAGATTACAAGCTTGCCACCCTGAGGAGGAAAGCAGAGGGTCTGTGCTCCCGAGAAGGCCTGGAGGAGAAGAGAAAACAGGAAATCCAACTGAAAATAAAATCCATTGAAGATGAATTGAAGAAGGTCCTGGCTAGAGCTCAGGAACTAAAGAACCAGGCTGAGCTCCAGGATTCTCTTGCAAGGGAGCTTCAGAATGTATATACCCAGGAGGAGATCACCCGGTCCTGGGTGAAGAGCCAGAAAGATGGCCTGGACTCACTGGGGAAAAGCACTCATGGTACAAAGGACCAGATTGAGGAGAGACTAAGCAAAGCACAAGTAAGTAGTATAATATGGAGGAACTGAATAAAAAATGAAGGAAACTTTAAATTCTGCTGATGATGTCCATAGTGTAATGCTTATTTAAACAGTGAAAAAGTGGCAGTCAAGAACAAGTATACCCCTCTGTCTTTCAGGCAATTCTAAGTCTTCACTCTGAGGGCAACTCTAAGATTGCAGCCCTGAAAAGGTCAGTAGACCATCTATATACCCGTGAAGATCTTGATGAAGACACAAGACATTCTCTCATTGAGAAAATGAAAAATGTAGAGGAGGAATGGAAGGCAACACTGCAGCAAGCACAGGATCTGCATAGGTTTGAAATAATAATTCTATATGTAAATAGTAGTTGTACAGAGCACTAACAGATGATTCAAATATTATATTATATTATATTTATTATATTATTCCGCAGTCTGCTGAAAAGTGTAGTGGAACGCCTGGTGTCCTGTCAGTGTCAGAAGGAGCAGCTTCAGTCTCGTCTGGAGCAAGTGAAACAGCAGACAGCTGCATTGCCACGCCACTTCCCTTGGCCGGGTTTAGGGGATCGAAGGCACACAGTGGAGCAGGCCAAGAGTTTGCTAGACCGTACCAGAGCCCTGACCCCATCTCTGTCTGCTGTCCGAGCGCTCGGGAGGGAGATGAGCCAGCTGACCCGTGATTCCAGCTGGATCGATCCATCCTGGGCCACCATGGAGGAGTGCATACCTGAGTTGATCAAAGAAATTACAGTAAGGCTGTAGAGGAGTGCTGTGCTAAATATTTCTGACTAATTATGACTAATAGATAATAGAAACTAGATTTATGTGTTTAAAGTTCTTTTGTATGTGTGCTTGTATAGGAGTTTTGTGTAAATCTTGAAGAGGAAATCCGGAGAGAGCGAGTTTGTGCTCAGCTAGTTGAGCAGCACACCGTAGCTCAGGATTGGCTGAGAGAGCAGGTCAAAAGTTTCGGTGCCCTGCCCACTGACCGGCATGAGTTACAAGGCTCTATTAACACTCTTAAGGTCTGATTGAATTCCTTGTTATTATATGTATTTATTAGGACTGTCAGTTTAATGCATTTGTTTAATTTTAACTTAAATGTTTAAAAAAAAATAAAAGGTAACACTTTACTTGAAGGGGTGTGCATAAGACTGACATGACACCTTCATAATCTTGACATGACATGTGTCATGAATATGAAGGAGGTTTTATGAATGTTTATGACAACTGTCATTAAGTGTCATTCGCTCAATTACGTCATTTTTAATGCAAAGATGACATTGTTTGAGATGTCTGAGTTATGACAACTTGACATAAACCAATACATCATAACCTGTCAGTGTCTTTGTCATGACAACTTGACATTAGCAAAACATCATAACCTGTCATAAACATGACATAGCAGATTAATTATCAAACTTAAAAAACTACTTAGCTTTATGGGTTAACATTACATTACATTATTTTGGTAACATTTCAGTATAGGGAACACATTTATAAACGATTAACTATGACTTTTCCCTCAATAAACTCTTAATTTACTGGTTATTATAGTTAATTGTTAGGTTTAGGTATTGGGTAGGATTAAGAATGTAGAATAAGGTCATGCAGAATAAGGCATAAGTACTAATAAGTACTAATGAATAGCCAATATTTTAGCCATATGAATGCTAATAGTAATAAGCAACTAGTTAAAAGACCCTAAAATAAAGTGTTACCATTATTTTATAACAGTGTCATCTTTTTTAAGAAATTTGAAATTGTCTATTATCTGACCTTCTGTTGGTGGAAACTTAAAAAAAAAAACAAAAACAAAAAAAACATGAAATGAAAAATAGTCGTGACGCTGTTATAAAATTATTTGTCAGAGTATTGTCACTTAATGACATTTTAATGACAAGTTCAATTTGTACCACTGTACTTCAGCTCAAGATACATATTCATGACACTATTATAATGGACTCATGACAGCCAATGTCAAAATCAAGCACATGACAGTTTAATGTAATGTTAACCCATAAAGCTAAATGATGTCAAGTTGTCATGACAAAGACACTGACAGGTTATGATGTATTGGTTTATGTCAAGTTGTCATAACTCAGACATCTCAAACAATGTCATCTTTGCATTAAAAATAACATAATTGAGCGAATGACACTTAATGACAGTTGTCATAAACATTCATAAAACCTCCTTCATATTCATGACACGTGTCATGTCATGATTATGAAGGTGTCATGTCAGTCTTATGCACACCCCTTCAAGTAAAGTGTTACCAAATAAAAGAAATTAAATAAGTTTCCTGACCCCTTTGAATAAGGAATTTTCTTACCATGAGCAATTCAAGCATGTATTTCCTTGTAATCAACTGGATTAAAATTTTTTAATCATTTGACAGCTCTAATATTTTTCCCTTTTTCATCAAATACTGTATGTTAATTAATAAAATCATAAATATTTTATTGTAATACTGTAAGCTTGTTAACCTTTCTAGGCACTTCTTCAGACCGTAGACAGGGAGAAGAGAGAAATGAAAGAACTGGATGCAGTTAAAGATTCTCTGATGCACCTTTGCACTCCAGGAGGTTGTGATACACTGACCTTAGAGGTCAGCCATCTTCATGACCTCTGCGTGTCCTCGGAAAAGGAGATGAGGGAACGGTTAGCTGTGTGTGAGGCCAGATTGAGTGATATTGACCTCAGGCTTGCTGGAAGGGCACAGATTCTGAGGGAGCAGGCAGAGAGCCTCCTGGTTGAGCTCCGTACTCAGGACCACACTTTAGGATTTCTAGTGGGTAGCCAGAATATCAGCCAGCTTCAGGAGAACTGGCATAGCTTCAAGGTATTATGGGAGTATGCTAATTATTCTGTGTTCAGTTGGTTTGTTCTAAAACTTAAAAGAAAAGTCAGTGAATCCTAACATTACTATTTTCCTTGTAAATTATTTTCTCATAGACATGTGAGAGAGACCTTGATGCTTTAGAGGGCAAAGTCTGTGATCTTGGTCAGGCCCTCCGAATGGTCCCGCCTGATGAGGAACCTCCTAGTGATGTCATTTCCGTAGTGGACACAGTTACACAACAATATTGCAGGTACATACAAACATGCCTGTCAATTATCAAGCTTTTTAAAACAGAAATGTCTAAAAAATAATGTATTTAAATATGAATTTATTTAATATAGCATGTTTATCGTACCATTATAGTATAATGTTGTATTATATTACAATATAATATTTATTTATTGGAAGTGCATTTTGGAGAATCATCATTTTTTTGTCAGTCTGCGATCGAAACTGTCGGAAAGGCAGAATGACTGTGCAGACAGCACTGTGCAGTGTGTGAGACAGGCCTTACAAAACATACAGTCATGGAACCAGATGACACATGCAAATCCTCCCTGCAGCTCAGCCTCATCCATGCAGGTGTGTTTGTGTCTTAATTTGCATACAGTATGTGAGTACACAGCAAAACACGGCATCTGCAGTATACTGGTCCATTTGAACAAGTAAGGTTGCTGTTACAGTATAAACATAAAACATTTTTACTCTTTAGGCTGCAATTGAGGAAGGTGCGAAACTGCGCATAAGCCTGCAGGTGGCGCTGTCCCATAAAGAACTGCTGAGGGACTGTTTAGGCCCTGATTTGGCTGGCAAACTTGAAAGAGACGGACTGAAAACTCTAAATGAGGCAGACACTCACATTAATGACCTAAAACAGGATCTTAAGGTAAGTATGACTCAATTCTATAGGATGGTGTTTTAAATGAAATGTGGTTTAAACACATGAGTTTCTGTTTTAGAATCTTGAAGAGAAGGTGAAGCAGGAAGCTCAGAGGTTTTCACTAGAGGCTCAAAGCATTCAGTTAGACTCACAGGTACAATTTTCACATTCAAAAACATGAAAACATATTTCTAGCCTTTTGTTGTATCCAGCCACACTAACAGACTACGTGCAGCAATAATGTAAGATAAATACCATCTGTAGGTTTCCGCTGTGACACCATCGACGAAGGAGTCTGAGCAGTTAGAATTTGTTTCTACCTCATCCTTTATCTCTGAGAGCTGCAAAATGATGGATAACAGTGAACAGGCTAAGGTACAGCCATCTGAAATCCCTGAAAGCAAGATACCTCTATGTGTAATTTCAGAAACTACAACAAAAACAGAAGTTCATTCTGTAAGAAAATCACCACCAGTATTAGAAACTGACACTGAACAGGCTGATGTCAAAACAACTGTACCGTTAATCACAGAGATGTTACCTGAACCAGAAATAAGAGTATATGATTCTGCTGTTCCTACAAGCAGCCATGGAACAAAAGAAGCTGAAAATGAGAATTTAATTCCTGTTGCTTTGGAAACAAAGGCTGATAATGATGTAATTGCAGAGGACAAGAAGTCCACTTCCTCGTCTGAAATTGTTTCTATCTCATCCTTCATCATTGAGAGCTGCGAAATGATCGATAACAGTGAACAGGCTAAGGTGCAGCCATCTGAAATGCCTGAAAGCAAGATACCTCTATCTGTAATTTTAGAAACTACAACAGAAACAGAGGTTCATGCTGCAGGAAAATCACCACCAATATTAGAAACTGACAAGGCTGATATCAAAACAACTGTACATTTAACCACGGAGATTATACCTGAACCAGGCATAAGAGTATATGATTCTGCTGTTCCTACAAGCATTCATGGAGCTGCTGAAAATGAAGCTGAAAATATGAATTTAATTTCTGTTGCTTTTGAAACAAAGACTGATAATGATGAGAATTCAGATGAAAAGAAGTCCACTTTCTCATCTGCAGCTCTCCACAGCTTGGAAACTACAGTGCAAGACACAGACTCTCAGTACTTTGGAATTCCAAGTCTGAGCACAAAAGGACAAGAAAGCCAGTTGTCTGTTGAGGTTGTGAGCTCTTTTGCAGATAGAGTGGAGAGTGTGAACACTGAAGCAATGACTGCAGAATCAGATAAAGAGGAAGAGGGCTCATATATTCCACATTTTCAAGAGGAACCTGGTAAAGAAGGTGAAGCACAAACAAAAAGGGTTGCTGCACTCATTTTAGATGTGGATACTGTGCACATAGAGAGTGCAGACACAGACAGTACAGTGAGGACAGCCTCTCCTAGTGCTATTGCAAATGAGAAGACATTGTGTCAAACAATGGAAAAACAAGATGATGGAACTTTGGCCTCTCCAGAAGCTGAAATTTCTGACATAGCAAAAGAAGCAATCGGTATTCAGTCTTTTCTCAATGAGGCAGGTATGGTGAGTGTATCAGAAATTAGTTCAGCAATAGAACCAGAACAGCTAACCGATATAGACACTAACAGACAAGTGCAAACAACCGCAGCTCCACTTGCTGGAACACAAGGTAGTGGAGATGCTGCTTCAAGAAGTATTGGAACACTTTCTTGGAACAATGGACCAAATTCTGCAATTGCTGACAGAGAGGGCAACTGGACTACAAATAATGGCCCTCGTGAAATCCAACGGCGATATATTATTCTAGACTTCCCTGAGGGGGAGGAGATGCAGAGACGTCATGCTCATGAAGCTACTCCTTTAAGGGAACCTACTGAGACACAGATTCAGGGATCAGAATGTTCAGCATCAGAAAGAATGGAGACAGAAGATGAGGCAAAATCTGCTGAAACAGAAACGGAGGTTCTAGCCAACACAAACAGACCATTGGACGCATCAGAGCAATCTGAACCGGTTGAAGTAAACCAAAAACTACCACCAAGGCAGGTTGGAGAAGTCATGGATGTCATTGTAGAAGAAGAGACAAAGAAGACCTTGTCAGGTGATAAAGCACAATTCATAGAAGTTGATCCTACACCTCCAATCCAAACAGACAAGATGAATGTCTCAACACTAGAGGAGAAACCTGAAGGGGAAGAGGCCATGGACGTCATTTTGAGAGAAGAGACAAAGACCCCATCAGGTGGTGAAGCACGATCCACAGAAATCGAACCTAATCTGACACCTCCAATCAAGCAACGGAATGACTGGGACACTGAGGTACAATCCGAAAGAATGAATGTCTCAATGACATCAGAGGAGAAACCTGAAGTTGGAGAGGCTGCAGATGTCATTGTAGAAGAAGAGACAAACAAGATCCCATCAGGTGATAAACCACAATTCATGGAGTCTGAACCTAAACTGATGCCACCAGTCAGGGGAAGAAATATCCAGTCAAACAAGGTAAATATCTCAACACAAATGGAGAAAAGTGAAGGTGAAGAGACCATGGAAGTCATTGCAGAAGAAGAGGCAAAGACGACCTCATCAAGTGATAAAGCACAATCAATAGAAGCTGAACCTAAACTGACACCTTCAATCAAGCAGCAGAATGACCAGGAAACTGAGGTCCAGTCAAAAAAGGTGGATGTCTCACCAGAGGAGAAAACTCAAGGTGGAGATGCCATGCATATCATTAATAAAGAAGAGACAAATAAGACAGGTAAAAAAGCACATTCTATAGAAGCCGAACCTAAACCAACACCTCCAGTCAGGCGAAGAAATGAGAAGAAGATTGATATCCAATCAAACAAGGTGAATATCTTAACAACATCAGAGGAGAAACCTGAAGGTGTAGAGGCCATTGATGTCATTGTGGAAGAAGAGATACAGATGGCTCCAACAGATGATAAAGTACAATCCCTAGAAACAGAACCTAAACCGACGCCACCAGTCAGGCGAAAAAATGAGAGTGAAACTTATGTCCAATCAAACAAGGTAAAAGTGTCAACAACAGCAGAGAAGAAACTTGACGGTGGGGACACCATGCATATAACTGAGGAGGAAGTGACAAAGAAGGTCACCTCTGTTGATGAAGCACAATCCATAGAATTTGAGCCTAAACCAACACCACCAGTCAGAAAACGGAATGAGGGTGAAACTGAGGTCAAGTTTGATATGATGGATGTCACACCAACACCTCCCACCAGACGACATAAAGGTGACAATTTATCTTCAAACCTTGAATCACAGATAGAGGGAGAAGTACTTCCCACTCCACCAAGCAGAAGACGTAAAGAGAGAATGGAAAGTGAGAGGTTTTCACTTGATTTTGAGTCCCAACCCACACCACCAGCAAGACGACGTAAAGAGAAGGAAGATAGAAGATTATCGCTTGATCTGGAGACCCAACCCACACCACCAGCAAGACGACGTAAAGAGAAGGAAGATAAAGGATTGTCACTTGATCTGGAGACCCAACCCACACCACCAGCAAGACGACGCAAAGAGGAAGAAGATCAAAGACTGTCCCTTCATTTGGAGACTCAACCAACACCACCAGCAAGACGACGCAAAGAGGAAGAAGATCAAAGACTGTCCCTTCATTTGGAGACTCAACCAACACCACCAGCAAGACGACGTAAAGAGAAAGGAGAAGGTCAAAGATTATCAGTGGATCTGGAGACTCAACCCACTCCACCATTAAGAAGATGTAAGGATAAACCAGAGAGTGAAACATTATTTTACAGTGCTGAATTAGGAAAAAGTGATGATGGACAAACCAGTGAACATAAAGACAGCAAAGAGCCCACTGTTAAACCAACTCCACCTGTCAGACGCAAAATTAGTAGAGTAGAAAGTGATGTGACAATGGCAAAACTTACACCACCAACAAGAAGGAAAGATAGTAAGGTCGAAAAAGAGATAGAGGCAGGTTCTTTTAAATTGAAAGAAGAGATGAGCATAATTAAACCAACTCCACCTCTGAGGCGAAAAGACAGCCAAGCAGAGACTGAGATAGTTTCCACCACTCCTGTCCTACCAACTCCACCAAGCAGGCGAAAGAAAGATCAAATAGAAGTTGACAGCATTCCATTAATGCCGGAAGAGCCACAGGTGATACCAACTCCAACAACCAGCCACAAAGAAAGTTCAGGGAATGAAAAGGTTTGTGCAAAACTGGAAGTGGAAGCTGATGTTGAACCAATAACTAAACAGGAAGATAAAGAGGTGTGTGACACAAAGCCATTGATTGGTCGTGAGCAGCAAGAGGAGGGGCAGGACTCTGATATCTTGGTCCCAGAAACCATAAGTGTAGTCAGTCAAACAGAGAGCATCACTGACATTCAGGTAACTTTAAAATGCATGATTCTACCAAAGGAACAAACCTGCATGATGGTGTGGCATCTGCATGATGGACTCTGATGGAGTTCTTCAACTGAGGATGTGTGCTTTTAGGGCCAAAATAAAGTGGTGTTAAGCAATTTCATTATTTGGTTTGCAGTGTGAAATTGATCCACTTTGCAGTAATACAAGTGTCTCCATTACCAAGCACAGCTAACACATTAGATTTTAACTCTGATGGAAAAAACAATCTTCTAACAAAGTTTCCATTAACACCTGTGGCTCCTGAATTGGCTCCTTTTTGTGTCTTCATATGTTGTTGTGGATTCACCTGCCTTACCACAGAGACAATCCATCACATTTTGCACCATGCACAGAGTTACCACTGCCTTCTATCAGTGAATAAAGATTGCATTCTTTTAATATTGTCATGCTTATAGAGAAGGCATAAACGATTTTCTTTCAGTTCCTTATGGCACTGAGTATGTTTGGAATGGCTTTTGAGTTTGATTTTGTTGGGGGGGGGGTTGTTTTTTTTGTTTGTTTTTTTTAAACATGGTTGAGTTTAATTGCTTGAATTTACTTCATTTACTGTTCTAATTACTCAGTTGTGTCTACAATCATTTATCCTATGTAAGTAAGGTAATGTATTGTAGTTGCTAGTCTTCAGTACAACAATTAGTTTACTCTGTTAATTTTTAATGTTTTGCAGCCACAGAATCAAGATGTGGATGTTTCTCCACAAGTTGGTCCCACCACTGAAATCTCTGAGAGTCTAGAAGAGGAAGAGGAAGAACCAAAGGGACCCACAATGAAGGATATTTCATGGAGATCAAAAATATGACTGAAAAAAGACCAAAAAGTGTACTCATGGAGGTAATGTTTAAATTAATCAATTTAAACAGTGTCAATACATAAACATAACATAAACAAACATGAATAAATGTGCATTGTGTCAGCTGTCTTTTCAGAAAGCTTTTATTATTTTTTTAGGGTGTACCACATGAAAGTACAGAGAAACTTCTTGACACATCCAGCACTGATCTTGAAGCTCAGTTAAAAAGACTAGTGTTCCATTTACTGGACCTTCGAACTTGCCCAGCTGCTCTGAACACTGCAGACATGGCCAAACAACTAGAGGAGGCTGAGGTGTGTTAACCCCGATTTTTCTGTAGCATATTGCCTATTTAAAATGTAAATGCAGTGTTGCTGTAGGTGAGCTAATTTAGTATTTTCTACTGTATTGTTATATTATTTTAGGAATGTAGAAGGTGTGCCCAGAGACAGGTATCTATGATGTCTAGGCAAGACCAGGCTAATGGAGACATTGGCACTCTCACTAATGGCACAGTTCATGAGGGCATGCAACAGCTAAGCGCCCAATGGAGTGCAGTTTTGTGGGATGCAGCAAGCTCTGTTCACTCCAAGGAAGTACAACTACAGATGGTTACAGATTTTAACAATCAGACCCAGAAAGTCAAAGCTACTCTGGAGAGACTCAAAACTGAGCGTGAGGCGCTAAGAATGTGAGTATTTACTATTAAGCAAGTTGTTTTCTGTAATTATCACACTGGAAACTGAGCTATTGCTGTATTAAATCTATGGTTATTAGGAAGGAAACATAAATGTGTCTTGTATATCTCTAGATCTCCAGCTGTGAGCAGTTTTGCTGAGGAGGAGAGGCTGCGCTCTTTCTTGAGAAACATGGAGCAGGAAAGGACAGCTCTCGGTGAGCTAATTCAAACTTGTGCAAAACTGTCCCCCCACCTCAGTCTCCCTGAGAGACAAGCAGTGGAAATACAGCAAAACAACTTGCAAAGCCAGTGGAGGGCCCTGGAGAATGATGCAGAGATTGCTCTTTACATGGTTAATGCTTATGCTAAAGAAAGTGGCAGCCTTCTTCAAGAGGTTGGAGCCTTAAAAGACCATCTCGAGAACATTCAGAAAACCTTGGATGCATCGAAATCCTCACCAGTTTCATGGGATGGCAAGAGAGCTCAAGAATTTATGAATATAAATGCTGATCTCACTTCCACCCATCAGCAGTACCTCTACCTTCAGCAGACATCTGAGGCACTTGCACAAGAATTCCAATTCAAGGCAGAGACATCCAGCATAGAGCAGGACCTTCAGTGTATCAAAGATCAGCTGGATCAAATGGGCGAACAGTTAGCAGCTGCAACCCCCAGCAGCAGCAACCCAACTTTAAGTAAAATTGTAAAAGTAATGACAGATGCTCTAGCTTGGGCCAAGCAGACAGAATTTGATATCAAAGGACGACAGAAAAAGGTGTCTCTGCTTCCAGAAGAGGTCCATCGACAGATTAAAGATTTAAAGAAATTGCAGTCAGAGATGAGCTCCAAGCAAAGCCAGTTGAAGTCTTTGGTTGAGGAAGTCAATGAGCTGATTCATGACCTAGATGAAGCTGATGTTTCAATGGTGACTTCATCCTTGAAGGCCCTAGAGGATTTGTCCAAATCAACGGCAGGAAAACTGGCCAAGGCAGTTCACGAGATGGAGTCAGGGCTTCAAACCCGAGAGAAGATGTCAGAGCAGATAGCAGATGTTGATTCCTGGGTGGTTGGACATCTCCAGAGAGAAGCTTTGAGGAGAGAGGATTATCAAAGTTTGAGTCCGGCAGACCTGGATCGCAGGTTGAGGCAGATACAGGACACTCTTGGAGAGGCAGAAAAGCAGTCCGCTGTCACGGAAGCCCTTCTGATGAAAAGCAGAGACATTGCATCAGAGCTAAGTGTCTCAGAGAGTACTCAGCTCAATGGGAAACTCACCAACCTTCAAGAGGACATAAAAGGTATTGTTGTCTATGAGAAGGCATGTTGCCAGAAAGTTATGGATGTCATACAGAGCCAAGAATCCTCTCAGAGGAAGGTATCATCTCTTGAGAACAGCCTGAGACAAATGTTAGTTGATTTAAAAAGACACAGGTTTCCAATTACCAAGGATACCCTCTCTGTTATCGAACCCTTTAAACAGATGATTGTGGAGCGCAAATCTCAGGTTGAACAAGTCAGTCCCTGTGCAGAGGACAAGAGAAGAGAGCTATTATGTGTTATCACTGAACTGCACCACAAAATGATCGATTTGGATCTCAAAGCACAAGCTCATGAAAGGTACTTGAGCCTCAGTCAGAGCATTGAAAAACTAAAGGAAGAAATGGAGGCACAGATTCCAAGGACCAAAGATGAGAGCATCAACAAAGAGGAACGCTACAAGCCTGTCAAAACATACTGATCCAAATCCCTTTAATAAAACTCTTGTGTGAGGAAACAAGAGTTGAACTCCAGGAAATCATAGCAGATCTTTATCCATCTCAGATCTGTGCTGAACAAACAAGACTCAGTCAAATTTTGGAGAGTCTCAACACCTCAGAATTGACAGTGAACAATAATCTTCAGATACTGGAATGGGATCTGCTGAAACATATTCACTACCCATCAGAAAAGAGAGTACTTAAGCAGTTCCTCAAAGACACCAATGAGGAGCTAGAAAAGTCTTGTAATATTGAACCAAAAGAAGCAGTCATTGAAAAGCAACTAAGAAAGTACCTTGTGCTCAGAAAGACTGTAGAATCTAGAATGCGAGTGCTTGCGTTTCTTGAAAAAAAGATTGGGGCTCAACCTCCACAGGACTCCAAACAGCTTACTTGCTTGAAGGATATGGTTTTGGAAAGGTGTGACCAACAAATGGTGAGTTTATGATGTGTTTCATCTTCACAATTTCATGGACCTATTTCTTTGCGATATAATTGGTATAAACATAAATGTTTAGAAACATACACAGAATCTTTATTGAAAATATACATTTAAGCATATAGACTTCAAGGAAGATTTCTGCTCTCTTTTCAGATGAGTTTAACTAAAGCCAAAGAACTGTTGAGGAACTACACCAAGGCAGTGAACAATACCATTTGGTTCCTGCAAAGAGCTGCATTGGTCCTTCTACCCTCAATGTGCTCTGCTAGAAGCTGCTCAGAAAGACTCAAAGACACTCAGCAGACTTTATTGACACTAGACACAGAATTCCAGTCACATATTTCACAGCTCCAAACTCAAACCCCACAGCATCCCTGCTTCAATCCACAGCAAACTGAATTTCTACACATAGAGGTTCTTGGAGGGCTCCTGGTCAGGCTATCGACCCTCAAGGCCCAGGCCCAAATACAACTAGAATCTCTGAAGAGGTACTTAGTATGACACCTCGTTCATACTGTATAAGAACACAGTTTTTCCTCACAGTTCATGACCATAATCACTAATAAATTTGTGAGATAATTTATCTAATTAGATAATTAGCATTTATTTTATATACAGTATGCTCACTATGCTTATCAAATCTTATCATCATAATATATCCTGTCATCAATTTCTAAATTTCAAAATGTGGAAAGTAACCAATTTCTTGTCCATAACAAGGTGTGTTGAGTGCCAGAAACATTCACGTAAATGCTATGAGGAGCTTTGCCAGCAAGTGAGAGACTCGGAAACATTGCTATCACAATGTGCTTCCAAAAAAATTACCTCACACAAAGACTGCAAAGACCAGCAACTGAAACTCAAGGTAAAGGCAAATAAAACCCTTTTCTGTAGAACAACTAGCATTTGTTAGCTTTAGCTCCCCATGTAGCCAAAAGATCTGTATCATTTATCTGTTTTGCCAACTAATGCAATGAGATACATATGGTTTGGCTGTTTGGCCAGTATATTCAAATCTATTCCTTATTTTTTTAGGCTCTGGTGGAAGAGATTGCCATGCTTCTTGGAAAACTGGAGAATCTGAGGGAGTGGTGTTTATTGTATGGATGCAGAGCCAACAGGGAGGATGCAGTGAATGACGTCTGGGTGCAGGTGGCAAGATTGCAGCGCTGTGCCAATGATCTGCAGACACGCTCAGAACAAATGGAAGCAGAGTGGAGCAGTGTCACAAGGAGTGTAAGTATTTTACCTTCTGTATATCAACATGCATGTGAAATAACAATAAGACTTGAAGACAAGAAGCTTGTTTTCCTTTGCTGTCATTCTGCAGGTGGAGCAGGCAGCCAGTGTGTTGGAGCAGATGGATGCGGAACTTCCAGACAGCAGCAGAAAGAATCTGACTGGTGACGAGCTGCAGGAACTGCTGCTATTCTGTTCCCAGTACCAGGACAGACTGGACTGCGAACACAGAGCTCTCTCTGCGTTGGAATTAAGAGTTGCGAGGTTGCTTGGTGTTCCCCCCCACCTGGAACAGGCCCCGCCCATCGAGCTGTGCCAAAAGCTTCAAGCCCTGCAGGAGCGTTACCATAGGTCAGAAATCTACTTAGCCTATTACTAATTGGTGGGGGGTTTTCAGTTTTCTTTTCTTTAAAGGTCCCGTTCTTCGTGATCCCATGTTTCAAACTTTAGTTAGTGTGTAATGTTGTTGTTAGAGTATAAATAAAATCTGTAAAATTTTAAAGCTCAAAGTTCAATGCCAAGCGAGATATTTTATTTAACAGAAGTCGCCTACATCGAACGGCCGGTTTGGACTACATCCCTCTACTTCCTTCTTTAATGACGTCACTAAAACAGTTTTTTGACTAACCTCCGCCCACAGGAATACACAAGAGTTGCGTTTGTAGAGTGTGTTTGTCGCCATGTCGTCGAAACGCTGTTATTTTCATAACGTGGTCCAATCACCGGGTCTGATTCCGGCTCAAATTGATAGGGTAAAATTAAAGACATGTTTACAATAACACTGAGCGCGTGCATCTCCACGTTATGGTAAGAGGCGTGACCTTTCCGGGCAAGGTTCGCTAAACTGCTGTCGAATCACAACACAGGAACCGCTGGCACAATCAGAACTCGTTACGTATTTCTGAAGGAGGGACTTCATAGAACAAGGAAGTCATCAGCCCGTTTTTATGACAGTGGAAACAGCGGTATACAGATAAGTAAATTATGTGAAAAATACTGTGGTTTTTTACACGCGAAACATGAACACATGTTATATTGCACACTATAAACACAATCAAAGCTTCAAAAAACCACGAAAAACGGGACCTTTAATCATATTCTAAGATATTTTAATTATCGTTTTCTCAAAACATTAATGACTTTTGCCTAATATTTCCAACTATGGACTCCATGTCCCAGTGGTTCATGCGTTAATTCCAAATCAGTGGGCTTACAGACTAAAGTGGGTCAACATTGGATGCCAACATCCCATCACAGAGAGGCCCAGCAAGCACATGCATACTTCTGAACATTAAACCACACAGTCTCAGCTAAATATTTTTATTTTAAGTTTACTCATGAATTTTTCGCTGAACAAGAACATACCAGTGTATGGATTCTGGGACATTTATCTGCATTTATAGCATCCATTTTTGCAGTATGGACTTGGACTGAGAGTTTAACATGTTTTGACTGTATTCTGCAGTCTGAAGGAGCGGAGCACTCAGGGTCAGAGGGCAGTAAGAACAGAGGTGGAGGAAAGGGGACGAGTGCAGGAGCAGCTGGAGGGAGTCAGAGAATGGCTGGAATCTGCCATCTCTCTCCTCTCTGTACTGGAGCACGAACCCAGCAAGAAACAGCTACAGGTTAGTCACCTGTCTTGTGACTTGTCAGGTCTTATCCAGTTTAGATGTTTTTTTACATGACATGAATTAAAGAATTGGATTATAACTTTGCACAGGCTAGGTTGGTACAGTAAGAAAATCTATCGCTCCAGCCTGAGAATTACTAAAGCTTATGAGATGGAAAAGAAGGAAGGGGGATTTGCCATTGACACAATGTTCCATTTGTCCCTGACTGCGACCAGCAAACTTCATTATCTCTGCCCTGAATAATACCTCTCACTCGTGAAGTCCCTTTTGTGTTGGGAAGTAGCTAGCAACAGCTAACAACACTACTAGCTTGCCTACATTTTTCAGTAGCATGACAGTTGATCGGCTTTCAAAACAGTGTAGCTTTTTTTAATTGCAGTGTAGCAGCAGCAAACTGCTTCATTGATGCCTAATGATTCCATGTCATTTTGTTTGTTTGTGAAACATTTAGTTCAGTTCTATTGGAAGTAGTCTTCCAAAAGGAAATCCTCATTGTTTTTGCACCAGAGAAATATGTTTTTTGTTTTGTTTGTTTTGTTTTGTTTTGTTTTGTTTTGTTTTGTTTTGTTTTGTTTTGTTTTGTTTTGTTTTGTTTTGTTTTGTTTTGTTTTGTTTTGTTTTGGATTCAGTGTGCCCCAGACTAAACAGATCTCATGACATACTGGAAAAGCAAAACAAATGCACATTTTACAAATGAATAAACCCGAATGAACCCTGACATATTAATGAATTCTGCAATGAGGTTTGTGTCTGGGCAGCAGAGGCTGATGAAATGCTGTTTAGTCATAGGTTTCGTTGCTCAATATTGGTTGTTCCAACCAGGCTGTTTTGAGTTACAAGCAATTTGTAGAAATGGAAACCAAGAAATCATTAAAATATCCTGTTGTTTACAGCTGTTGCTGGTTAAGACAAAGCGTTGCACTTTATCGCTTCATGTCTAGTTAGAACACTGTGTGAAAGTGAGTTTTTTTATTGTGCTGAATAGGCTGTTCCATCCAATCAGTTCAAACAGACACTGTTAAAGATTCAAAAACTTTTAAACAGTTATTCTCTCTCAAACACACACTGCTATAGACTCATTACCTCTTTACCACACACACAGATGAGAGGGCTAGTGTGTTAGTGTTCTGCTTAAATAGCTGAGTCATGTCCAACATTCCCACACAACCTTTCACTGTTTCAGATACACACACTCTCTTTCTCTCTTTTTCTCATTCACTCTCACAAGCACACACTTCAGATTCAGATTTTCCCACACACACACACACACATACATACACCTGTAAGTAGATATTCCAGGTTTGATCCCAAAGCCAATAATGATGTCAGCTAATGCACTCTCTCTCTCTCTCTCTCTCTCTCTCTCTCACACACACACACACACACACACACACACACACACACACACACACTCACACACACAATCCATCTTTCAGTTCAGTTTGCTCAAATGTGTCTTATATGATATTGCCAAAATGCTAAAGCAATAAAGGAACAGAATGTGTAGAAATAAGCATAAAAACATGAAGAACACAGACGCCAAATAGAAAGATCTGAATAGATAATCTCTTTTTCTCTCTCTAAAGCATGGTCCTTTCTGACTCTAAATCCCTCTGGGTTTTGGGGTAATTTTGGGATCTTGTTTATGCAGCTTTTCTTCCCATCTTAATGGCTCATTATAATATAAATAGAGGTTAGAAGCTTTATCTCACTAACTGGAGCCGGAGAGGTGAATAGGGTTGAAAGAGTTAGAGAGCTTTTTGAGTAGATTGTCCTGGTTCTGTTACCTTAAAGCTTGAGGAACTAAGAGCATCATCACTGACTGGTTCAACCAGTGAGACTAGTGCTAAATAGTGCTGAGAGATACAGGTGCTATGTGAATTATTGATATGCATAAACCGAATATTGCATTGTGCATCGTTTCCATGTGCTTTCTGATGTTCCTATAAATGTACAGTAAGTGTTTTCTTTATTATACCTTCTTCTTCTTTTTCTTTTTTTTGCTATTGTATTCAGTAAAATCTCAAAATCGAAATTCTGGGCTCTTTCCCACTGTTAAATGTATAACCTTTTTTTTTTTTTTTTTTCATATACAGTTGCAAGAAAAAGTATGTGAACCACTTGCAGAATCTGTGAAAATGTGAATAATTTTAACAAAATAAAGGAGATAATGCAAAATGCATGTTATTTTTTATTTAGTATTCTCTGGAGTAAGATAGTTTACATTAAATATGTTTACATATAATCCACAAGACAAAAAAAATAGCTGAATTTATTAAAATAACCCCATTCATAAGTATGTGAACCACTGATTCTTAATACTAGTTACCTGGAGTAATGTAAAGTTAAATGTAGTTACCTGGATGGTCTACGACTGTTTTTTTGTTTTGTGATGGTTCTTCATGAGTCCCTTGTTTGTCCTGAGCAGTTAAACTGAGCTCTGTTCTTCAGAAAAATACTCCAGCTCCTGCAGATTCTTCAGTTTTCCAGCATCTTTTGCATATTTGAAAGAAAGGGTTCAAATATAAGATTTTTTCTGAAGAGCAGAGCTCAGTTTAACTGCTCAAGACAAACAAGAGACTCATGAACAACCATCACAAAACAAACAAACAGTCGTAGACCATCCAGGTAACTACACACAGTATTAAGAATCAATGGTTCACATACTTATGAATGGGGTTATTTTAATAAATTCAGCTATTTTTTTGTCTTGTGGATTATATGTAAACATCTTTTATGTAAAATATCTTAATCAGGACAGTACTAAATAAAAAATAACATGCATTTTGTATCATCTCTTTATTTTGTTAAAATTATTCTGCAAGTGGTTCACATACTTTTTCTTGCAACTGTATATATATGTAAAAATGTATATATATTATATAAATAATATATATAAATTGTATAAACCTATTATATATATATATATATATATATATATATATATATATATATATATATATATAGGTTTATAAAATAAGTAATATTATTATTATTATTATTATTATTATTATTATTATTATTAATAAAGTAAACCTTATAAACAGTCTGCTTAATGTTTGCTAATATTTGTTATGATGTACAAAGAAAAATGAAAGAGCCTGAAGGGAAAATAATTTTTATTACTTATAAAATATTACTTATAAAATAATAATATAAAATAATAATAATATAATAATAATATATAATATTATTATTATATAATAATATAATAATAATAATAATAATAATAATAATATATTATATAGTTATATATTATAATATATTATAATAATAATTATAAAATAAGTAATATTTTTATAAGTAATATTTTATAAGTAATAAAAATTATTTTTTCATTTTTCTTTGTACATCATAACAAATATTAGCAAACATTAAGCAGACTGTTTATAAGGTTTACTTTATTAATAATAATAATAATAATATTACTTATTTTATAAGTAATATTATTATTAAAGTAAACCTTATAAACAGTCTGCTTAATGTTTAATGTGTTTGTGTATATATATATATATATATATATATATATATATATATATATATATATATATATATATATATATATATATATATATATTCATATTTTCATTTTTAATTTCCTAATTAATAATTAGTTTGATCATTTTGACTGTTTAATGTATATATATATATATATATATATATATATATATATATATATATATATATATATATATGCATATATAAGTGAATTAATTATATGATACGACAAGGTTAGTTCAGGTAGTCCAAAATAACATTTCTAAGAACTTGGCAGTGACACATAAAACATCATCTGAGATCTTTTTATTTTTATATCATAGTAACAACCCCAGGTTTCAAATGTTTTGTCACTCACTTTGCAAAGTTAATTCTGCCCTGAGTGAATGTTTGTGTTATGTGGGGAACCAGTCCAATTAAGTTACTTTTGCCGTTCTTGTTTATGACTCTACAATGAGCTTTGGTTTGGAAAAAACTCTTGTACCGAGAAGTATTTTTAAAATTAAATGGATAAAATGGAAATTGGTTATTTGTGCAGTACATAGATGTACTCATTACTAATGTAACCTAATGAGTAATGTCCCTTTTCGCTCAACAGGAGGTTCACTCACAGCTGTGTACCCAAAAGGCCATTCTGCAGCGTATTTCAGAAAGCTTGAAGATGATGTACTCTGACAAAAACACACCGATTCCTGAAGAGATAGAGGGACTGTTACAGGAAGTCTCACAGTCATTACAGGAAGTGGAGGAGCAGGTTTGATGCATTCTTTACAGTGGTTCTCAACTTATGTTTCAGGACCCAGATTTTACATTCATTAAAACAGACCTGCTATTTTTGATTTGAGAACTCATCCTTTATTATATGAGCAATATTTGTCTAAAACCTTTTTTCCTAATTTAATATAAAATGTTCTTGTTCGTCACTGAACTCATACAACTAAATGTGCTTCACACACCCCCTGTAAACATCACACTTGCTACAGTTTCATCTCATCTTTCATGAATTAAGAGACGAGAACATCTCACTCTAGAACAGTTAGATCCCTGCATCAGAGACACATAATCCACACGCATACTAATTCACTGGTTTAAGAGGTGTTGCATCATCCATATACACATTCAAACACACACACACGCACGTCTGTGACCGTAGTTAGGGTTTAGAATTCCTGTTACTAGAGTTTTGTCTCATAGACACTTATTGTGTCCATGTGTTTAATGCTTTTTACAAGTGAATATAGTAATTTTGTTGGTTTCAATTTACATTTGTTTGTTTTTATGTCCATTTCACTTGCTGTCTCGCTCACAGGTGAAGACAGCTGTGGAGAAAAGTGGCCCACTTCACAGGCTGGGTGCTAAAATCTCAGAGATTAAAGCAGGTCTGGGATCAGTTCAGAGCTGGTTAGAGCAGAAGAGCCTGAACTTCAGTGAAGCTGAGAGCACACAGAAGGTCAGACATGAGTTTAGTCTACTAAGTCTGAAACCTGTTTCACACATTTTGTGCTGTGAGCGTATATTCAAACTGGTGCCCATATAATAGGTTACAGTGTGGCAGATGTAACGTTTCATGTACGGTTTCAGTGCTGGGCCTATTTTTGTATTGATGAATGCTGAGGTCATTAGCATGAAGATGCACTATAAACTAATTTATCAACAATCTTTTTGCAATTTATGAAGAAATACATTGTAATGAGATGAAGTACTTTACACATAATTTTAACAAGTATAGCACTTGATGCATACTCCCAATAACAAATTTTAAATTTATTAAATTGATTTAAGCTGTTATTAAAGGAAATACACAATACAATAGCCCACAAATCACTTTATTTTTCATACTGTACTGATATGTTACAAAAAACATTGTCAGTCCGAAACTCAAAACGCACCTGCATTTGCTTATGGCATATAGGTGCAAGTTCTGTGAAACAGTGTTTTAAATGAGCTCTTTACCGTAAAGTCTAGAAACAGATTAAATAACCTACGGATGATTTAAAATGTGTTTTTTCTGTATTGATCCCTCGCAGCGAGTCTGGGACGAGCTGGATAATTTACACACACGTCTGACGGCAGTCGAGGTTGAGCTACAGGACGTGAGTGAAATGCATCCAGACGAGACCCGTCTGATTCTGGACAACCTGGCCAACACTCAGCAGACCCACACACGCCTCAACAAACAGGCTGAACAGAGAACCACCTTCCTCAGCAAGGTCACCTGAATAGACTCTCATGATGCTTTGCTGCACATTAAAGGAACATTTCACCTAAAAATTAGCAAAGAAGTTGAAAATGATAGATTCAGATGGAAGGAAAACAAGAGTTTCAGTGAATAATAACTTACTTTGTTACCTAAAGTATGTTATCTATACTGTCTCTGTGTAGGTCCGTGACTGGCTGCAGGAGCATGAAGAGATGGTGAAGGGGTCACAGAGCTGGATCTCCGAGGCTCAGTCCTGGCTTACGACACCCTGCACATACACCACTGCCAGATGCCTTGACAGTCATGTGAGCGCACTGCAGGTATTATTCTCAAAAACATCTTTATCATTTAGCTTACAGTTACTTATTACAGGAAAAGTCCTGCTAGAAGAAACCTGCATGGTTCCATTGTTGGGTTTGAACCTACACGTATTCGGTTACAGCCTAGTATATTAGGCTAAAGGCCCTATTGTATCATTTTCTTGTCTAATAATAATGTATATATATATATATGTGTGTGTGTGTTTTTCAGATGGTTCTGGATGATTCTGCTCAGATGAGACGGACTCTACAGGGTTTCAGCAGTGTGCTGGCAGAGATGGGGAGTGTGTTTGATGTCAGTCCATTAGAGGAGCAGCTCTCAAATGCTGATCGACGTGTGGCAGACATGCAGCACAGTCTGCTGGGACCCCTCTCTCAGCTGGAGCATGCAGCAGCAGTGAGCATACAGTGTTATGCGAAAGTTTGGGAACCCCTTTCAGAATCTGTGAAAATTTGAAAATTTTTAACAACATAAGAGAGATCATACAAAATGCATGTTATTTTTTGTTTAGAACTGTCCTGAGTAAGATATTTTACTTAAAAGATGTTTACATATATATTCCACAAGACAAAAAAATAGCTGAATTTATTAAAATAACCCCGTTCAAAAGTTTGTGAACCCTTGATTCTTAATACTGTGTGTCGTTACCTGGATGATCCATGACTGTTTTTATGTTTTGTGATGGTTGTTCATGAGTCCCTTGTTTGTCCTGAGCAGTTAAACTGAGCTCTGTTCTTCAGAAAAAAATCTCCAGGTCCCAAAAATTCATCAGTCATCTTTTGCATATTTGAACCCTTTACAGCAGTGAATGTATGATTTTAAGGTCCATCTTTTCACTCTGAGGACAATTGAGGGACTCAAACACAACTATTAAAAAAGCTGCAAACATTCACTGATGCTTCAGAAGAAAACACGATGCATTAAGAGTTGGGGGTGAAAACTTTGTCCACATTTTTCTTCTTTGGTTGAAATATCATTTTTTTCATTTAGCACTGCCCTTAGGAAGCAACAGAAGATACTTGCATGTTTCACAGAAGAAAAATTAAGTACAATTTACCTTGATTTACCCCCGGCTCTTAATGCATCGTGTTTCCTTCTGGAGCAATAGTTGTGTTTGAGTCCCTCAGTGTGAAAAGATGGATCTCAAAATCATACAGTCACTGCTGGAAAGGGTTCAAATATGCAAAAGATGCTGGAAAACTGAAGAATTTTTGGGACCTGGAGGATTTTTCTGAAGAACAGAGCACAGTTTAAAGAGATAGTTCACCCAAAAATGAAAATTTGATGTTTATCTGCTTACCCCCAGGGCATCCAAGATGTAGGTGACTTTTTTTCTTCAGTAAAACACAAATGATGATTTTTAACTCAAACCGTTGCCGTCTGTCAGTCAAATAATGCGAGTGGATGGGAACTCAAACAATAAGAGTCGAAAAAACTTGCATAGACAAATCCAAATTAAACCCTGCGGCTCGTGACGACACATTGATGTCCTAAGACACGAAACGATCGGTTTGTGCGAGAAACCGAACAGTATTTATGTCATTTTTTACCTCTAAAACACCACTATGTCCAACTGCGTTCAGCACTCGCTTAGTGAAGTCTGATCACGCTCTGACAACGGCAGTGATGTCTCGTGCTTATACTTCAATGAGTGTGAGACATCACTTCCGATATAAATAATGTTCGGTTTCTCGCACAAACCAATCGTTTCGTGTCTTAGGACATCAATAAGCCCTCATGAGCCGCAGGGTTTAATTTGGATTTGTCTATGCAAGTTTTTTTCGACTCTTATTGGTCGAGTTCCCATTCACTCCCATTATTTGACTGATTCCCAAACTTTTGAACAGGGTTATTTTAATAAATTCAGATATTTTTTTTGTCTGGTGGACTATATGTAAACATCTTTTATGTAAAATATCTTACTCAGGACAGTACTATATAAAAAAATAACATGCATTTTGGATGATCTCTCTTATTTTATTAAAATTATTCATTTTTCACAGACTGCAAGGGGTTCCCAAACACATTTACACATTTATGTGTTTAATAAAAATACCCTGAAAATGTACTTTTGGTATACTAAACTGGTCTGCTAAAGTCTAAAGTCTGCTAAATTGGAACAACTAATTTAGTACTTAATGCACTTTAATTGTGTGGAAGTAGTGCTGAGGTCCAGCTAAAGATTATGTAAAGATTGATTGTGCTAAAGTGGAACTATTGCAAGTAAACTTTTGGTACACTTTAAATATCTTGCATTTAAAGACTGATATTATACAGAGATCAAACAATCCTTATTAACAGTGATATTAAAACACATTTTAGGCATAATATTTAGAAATGTGCATTGTGCGATACAGAAAGAATTTAATTACTTAAAGGTGCTAAAGAGGATGTTTTGTTTTATACATTTTTGCAATATTACTTGAAACTGTCTTTACTAAGTGATAAAACACTATTTATTAGGTGCACTGAAAGTAATAATATTAATATACATCATCTGTGCACGAGGTAGGGCCTTAAAAACATCAGCCAATCGTTTATGCGATCATCGCGTAAACGATTGGCCCTCTGGCTTGTCAATCACTGCCGTGACGGTCCTTGTGAGAGACGTTCGCGGATTGGCCCTCTGGCTTGTCAATCACTGCCGTGACGTTCCTTGTGAGAGACGAGCGCGGCTGCGCACTCCAGTAACTTTCCACACTCCACAGGCACCGCATGCAATGTTTTTGTCAGGAGACAGGAGTAACAACTGCAGATTATGAGTTACCTGCGGTGAGTCCGACATAATGAATCCACTAACACGACACAGCGAATGCCAGTGGTAAACACTCGTGTTCCAATACTCGTGCACGAGTTTTGGGAGGCGTTCCCTCGAAATGAGCTGTGAAGGAGGGGGGCTGTTCTTACGCATGCGCTCATTTCAAAAACTCAGTAACAGTCTTTGGATTCTCAGTCGACGAAAAAATCCTCTCTATCACCTTTAATTACTTAATTTTCCAAATGATGATGTCACTTTATGTTCCAAGAGAGATGTTTTTCAGATTTAACTCACTTTTGGGGATATTTTGTCACCAAACTATCGCTTATTGTGTAAAAAATGTACAACTGTATAATCTATAGAAGGTGATTTTCATGAAACATCTGTTTATGTGTGCGGTGTGTTTTTTTTTAAGGAAGTGGATGCCATTGAATCAGAGGTGAAGGTCATGGAGAAAGATGTAGCCAAAATTAAATCTACTCTGACTACCAAAGAAGACATCAGCCAAGACAATCTTAAAGTAAAATAATTATGTACTTAAACATTTGACCAGTCATAGGGGTGACGTTATGATGTAGTTACTTTCAAACACCTGATTCCTGTGTGTGTTTGCAGGCAACAGAAGACAGGATTGACCTGATGAAAAGGACAGTAGCTGAGATCCAGAACTGTAAGGATGGACTGTGTCTTCCTGACAAAGCTGAAAACACACTCCTAGTGTTTAAAAGAGCAGAACTACTACAGAAACAGCTGCTGGAACTAGAGCAGGTAGAGCACACATACACAAACACATACACACAGGCAAACACACAACTCGCACAGTGCTCAGTATTGTGTTCATCTCCTCTCAGCTGGCTCTAGAATACTCAATTGAGGTGCAGGATATATCTGCTCCGCCCCTCAGTGCCCCGCCCCTCGGTGTTCCACCCACTATCACTGAGGAAGAGACACAGGTTAGACAAAAAAAATTATATTAAAATGTAATGATTCCAACGCAAAGATTATATTATAATATGTTATATTTTGTGTGTGTAGGAGAGCGGTCAGATTCAGATTGCGCACGTAGAGGAGGATGTGTTGAGAAAATCAGGAGCAACGCTAATGACGGTGGAGCAATCCACGCCGGAGCAAAGACTCACCTGGATCTGTGAGAGGAGCAGCCACACCCCCACAGAAACACAGGTACGAGGGAACACGTTGAATGCACACTTTGAAATCGCCCTGATATAGTAGGTCATCTGGGTACTTTTCACCTAAACTTTTATAAATACACAGATCTCAGACATACCACTCTTTTCTCATACTGTTTTCGCACACTTTATAGTAGGGAAGTATACGATTTCAAATGCAGTTATAGTCAGAAAGATATGCAGGTGTCATAATTAACCAATAAATATTATTACTAAATATAGTCAAGGCTAAAAAGCTTTGTTCACCAGAACATGCAGAGGTTATTATTGCTTTTATAAAAAATATAAAGGACAAAAAAAATCATCATCCATAATTGGACATATTCATTTTATAATGCTTGTATTAAAGTATAATTTACCATATACACAAAACATGTTGTTTTTGCTGCATTATTGCATCTGTCCATTGATCTGAATCAACATGCACCTATGCTAAATCTTCTATATATCCTAATCATTTTTGTTAACAACATGTATTCATTACTTTTGTCATGATCACCGTCTGTTCCCGGACTACATCTCCCATCATCCTCTCTGCCACTCACCTGCACACACTTAACACTGATCACTAATCACCACACCCAGCTGCAGCTCATTACCAGGACTATAAAAGACTCTTACACACATCACCTCACGGCTAGGTCTTGTTTTCCCTGTGTGACATTTCCAAGCATTATTATTCTGTTTCCCTGTCTGTTCCGGTTCCTGTTGATGATCCCTGTCTGGTTCTACAGTTCTGTGATTGTTAGCTGCCTGCCTTTTGACCACTGCCTGTTCTCTGACTACGATTCTGCCTGTCTCTGATGTTCCTGTTCGCCCCGTTTGACCATGCCTGTACAACCACGCTCAACATTTAATAAAGCTTTGCATGTGGATCTTACTCTGAGTCCCGCCTACGTTACAACTTTAATGAGCTCATTGTTTCTACCTTAAATGAATACATTGCTAGCTAACTGCGTGATTTGTATATGTACATTTCTGAAATCCATTACTTAGACACAGTCACCTCTGATAACAGATCTAATTGTAATGTAGACACATGCATTTTCTGTAATGCTGCTTTGAAACAATATGTATTGTATAAAGCGCTATACAAATAAATGTGAATATAATCTTCCTCAAGAAGCGAGGCAACAGCTTGAGTCTTCAGTCTTCACTGGATGCGTCAAAGCAACCGTTGCAAATCCATTTGTTTTTCGTGCACTTGGAGTACATCAGAAATAAAACAGGGCATCAGTTTATTTGTCGTGTCACTTTGCATCACATCATATCCAGTGTAGACAGCATCACTGATTAAAATGAGTTTTAATTTCTTTTTTCATGTCTCACCGCTCATGTCCGGTGTAGACACATTGAAACACTCAAAATAATTATTTTATTTCCAACAACATATTCAATATATATATATATATATTGGGATTATCATTTTAATTCAATGTTTATTTCCAAATCGATAAGTAAACATAAGACATAAGCTCTCAGGTCAAAATTTACCTGACAATTATTGCAGATGAAAAGTAAAGCTCTGACCTTGTGTATGCTTTTAGAGGGGACAGCGTCTGTCCATAATGGTTCATATTCTCAAACAAGTACTAAAAGGCAGAGCTTTAGCATTTCTGATGCAGTCAAATGCAAGAGCTTGAGTTCTAATGGCTTCTTGTACTTGATGTTATTAACTCAAAATTATTTTCAACCCCAAGTTAGCATAATTTCTTGGTAAGTTTTTCCATATTTCACTGTTCATACATTGTTCTGGGTTAGAAATTATTTTAATGTTCTTATTTGCATATTTGTGAGGTTAATAACATCAAGTGCAGCACATGACCTGTTTTAATAACCGTCTGTCTTTCTACGAAATCATCTCCATCACTCCAGTTAATGTGTCTGTGTGGTTGCATGTTTTGTTTGTGTTTGCTGCTGTGCATGTGTGTGTCTCTGATGTGATGGGACAGCAGGAGTCTGAGGAAGAGGAGGAGCTCTTTGAGGATGTAGGAGATTGGGAAGAAGAGGCTTCTGATGATAAAAAAGAAGAATACGAAGTTCACATAGAAAATGAGGATGAGGAGGCAAGACGAATGTCGCCCACCTCTCTGAATGCTGAGGCTTCCTCCTGCGTGACCATGGAGGTAATGCAGAGGAATCAGAGACTTCAACCCTCGACACCACCTCGAAACATTTCCTTTGCGTTCTTCTGTCATGTTTTCCCATCCCATCAACACCAGTTTCTGGTTATTTCATCTTCTAAAAGTTCTGTTTTGACAACATTTATCGTCACCCTTCTCATCTTCACCAAGTCCTTGTTTCTTCCACTTCCTGATTCTTCTTTATCACTTTTCAAATTTAGTTTGAAGATTATTTTGATTACATTTTTCAAACAGTGCAGTTTCCACACTACTTGATTGAATGATGATGTGCATGTTATTCCTCGTCCTCTAGGGGGCAGTATGACTTGATCATTCTTTCACTGACTCTGTATTTATTCATTGTTCAGATGCTCACAAGTGCTAAATGTAACACATGATTTCTCTAAAGTTTTTATGCATATACAGAGATTAAGCTAAAATCTGTATTAGAAAAAAGTAACAATTAATTGATCTTTGTTAAAGCATGAGTGGTGTATGATATAAAGGGTTAGTTCACCCCAAAATGAAAATTATGTCATTAATTACCCTCATGCCGTTACAAACTCATAAGCCTTTCGTTCATCTTCAGAACACACATGAAGATCTTTTTGATGAAATCTGAGAGATGTCTGTTCCTCCATTGACAGCTGTGCAAGTACCACTTTGATGCTTCAAAAAGATCAGAAAGAGATTAGAAAACTAATCCTTACGGTAAACCGCTCGATTCATATGGATTAGTTTTCCGATCTCTTCATGAACTTTTTGAAACATCAAAGATCAAATTGCAAAGTCAGACATCTCTCAGATTTCATCAAAAACATCTTCATTTGTGTTCCGAAGATGAATGAAAGGCTTACAGGTTTAGGACGACATGAGGGTGAGTAATTAATGACAGAATTTTCATTTTGGGGTGAACTAACCCTTTAAGAGGTGTTCATAGGCACAATATAAAGAAAAATCTATATAATCCACAGCTAATTGAGCTGTTTTACTTACTTTGTTTAGCAAACTGTTCAGTTTGAGACCAGGCTTAGTCCGTATTTGGGTAACTAATTGTATGGTTGACATCAATGAATGTGCTTTTTTGTGCAGGACTCTGTTTCTGGAGATGATGTTTCCTCTACAAAACCAATTTTGGAGCAAGCAGAAGCAACAGACTCTAAGGTAACGCTAGACCCTCTCCAGTAATGACTGTTCTTAATCTGATCACATTAAAGGTGCCCTAGAACTTCTTAAAAAAAGATGTAATATAAGTCTAAGGTGTCTCCTGAATGTGTCTGTGAAGTTTCAGCTCAAAATACCCCATAGATTTTTTTTAATTAATTTTTTTAACTGCCT
The DNA here is from genome assembly GCF_018812025.1 of Megalobrama amblycephala. Lineage (NCBI taxonomy): Eukaryota > Metazoa > Chordata > Actinopteri > Cypriniformes > Xenocyprididae > Megalobrama > Megalobrama amblycephala. Next base: position 29,355,186 of record NC_063053.1, on the reverse strand, counting down.
ATTTTGGGGCATCATTATAAATGAGCTGATTCAGGGCTACTGGCCCTTTAATTCTCGTGCTCCACGCCCACGGAGCTTGCGCTTGCCTTGAACAGTGCATAAACAAAGTTTACACAGCTAATATAACCCTCAAATGGATCTTTACAAAGTGTTCGTCATGCATGCGTCGGATTATGTGAGTATTGTATACTGTTATATTGTTAACATTGATTCTGAATGAATTTGAGGCTGTGCTCCGTGGCTAACGGCTAATGCTACACTGTTGGAGAGATTTATAAAGAATGAAGTTGTGTTTATGAATTATACAGACTGCAAGTGTTTAATAATGAAAATAACGACGGCTCTTGTCTCCATGAATACAGTAATAAACGATGGTAAATTTAACCACATTTAACAGTACATTAGCAACATGCTAACGAAACATTTATAAAGACAATTTACAAATATCACTAAAAATATCATGATATCATGGATCATGTCAGTTATTATTGCTCCATCTGCCATTTTTCGCTATTGTTCTTGCTTGCTTACCTAGTCTGTTGATTCACCAGTGCAGATCCAGACGTTAATACTGGCTGCCCTTGTCTAATGCCTTTCATAATGTTGGGAACATGGGCTGGCATATGCAAATGTTGGGGGCGTACACCCCGACTGTTACGTAACAGTCGGTGTTATGTTGAGATTCGCCTGTTCTTCAGAGGTCTTTTAAACAAATGAGATTTATATAAGAAGGAGGAAACAATGGAGTTTGAGACTCACTGTATGTCATTTCCATGTACTGAACTCTTGTTATTTAACTATGCCAAGATAAATTCAATTTTTCATTCGAGGGCACCTTTAATGTGTGTGTAGTATATTCAGCAGCAATATTCAGTAAAATCATTGTTGCCTTGCAAGCATCAAATTTTTGTTCTTTAAAATGCAAGAAAGAAAACATTTTGTAGTCTTTTAGAAAGTTCAGACTGTGGTCAAATATCAGAGTATGTAACCTCTTTTTCCCTGCATTTACAGGTAGAAACAGATACATCTGTGGCCTCGGGAACAGGTGTGTCAGAAGCTTTATCTGAAGCGGACGCCATAGTGGAAAGCCAGTCTCTCCCTGCAGACATGGTAACCAATACCTCCTCTGTTACAGAGATCTCCACATCCCCTTCCAGAGGCCAGCAGAGGTGTTTGGTCTCCTAGTTGTAGTTCTCTCCTTACGGAACCTCCAAGTCTTAACTCCACCTCTAGACCCCCTAGATGTAGATGTTTCTAGTGCTAGAACTTCCTTTCAGTGCATTTACATGGCAGATGTGTAAAAATAAAGATTTCTGAGGAAAGCATATCTACAATAGGTCACAAGAACAGAACAAGGGTGAAATTAAGCTGGTTTTATATAAATCAAACAAAGCAATGTATAAAAGGGCTTAAAACAACTTCCTGGGGAGTTTGTGATTTTCTCCCATATGTTTATGATGTTGTCTAATTCTGTCAGGACATTCTAATACCAAAGAGCATTTTGAACTTTTGTCTTTTTCCATAATATCAATGTTTACATGTCACGCTGTGTCTGCACTGGACTTGTGCGGTGTGGCGCAATAAAACTGGATCTCATTATAATCAACTACACTATAAAGGTGCAGTCGCATTTACCGTTGCTCAGTGACAGTTTGCAAGCAAATGAAATGCTACAAAATACCATGAATTAAATACAGGAAAAAAAGATGATAAAATATCAAAAACTATTCCACCTGTTAGCAAACAAAACCACTCTAAATAACTGCTTTCCAAAGAGACATTTTATGAATTGTGTTATGTTTGAGTTGGCACTGCTAGAATGAGGGCCTCATCTATTGTTGAGCTTTTTGCATTACAAATGCCCGCCCACACAGAAGTCACTGCCAAACAAAGAGGCTTACTATTGGTCGGTGCTGCAAATGATCAAAGTTCACCAAATCTGATCCCAATGTGAAGGGAAATTCTTTGCCAACAGAAGTCCATCAGGCAATATTCTTCATTGTGGCAAATCAAATTGAAATTTTGGCCACATTTTGCAGATTAATGGTAAATATGACCGCACCTTAACAATTCATAACCACTATTTCTGATACGCTGCACAGTTACTCCAGCCAGTTTCCATCAGATATAAAATTATTTGATTTACAAATACAGTACCAGTCAACATTTGGACACACCTTCTTTTAATTACCTTTTGTATTATTACAATTTTTCACATTTTGGTATAATTATAACATTAAATGTCTTGATTTTTTAAGCAGGGAGAATCTGTGTATTTTTTCATTGCATGATATCTTGTCCTTGACTTTTAACTACTAAATACAATGCTATGATACCAAAAAGATTCTAAAATCTTTTATATGGCATGTTGTTGATGTTTTTTGTTTGTTTGTTTGTTTGTTTGTATAGCAGTGTTTTTGTTTTTTGAGGGTTTTTTTTTTCTCTTTGCTTCCAAATGTAAGATAAGATGGTTACTGTGAAAAGATTGTTGAACAGGTTTTGTTTCGTGGAGTGAAACAAGTGTATGTGAACATTTTAAAATGATCTAGCCAATGACTGCTCACTCTGCACAGTTGTCTAAGTGCATGTGTATTAAGAATAATTTATTGTCTTTCATGAACGATTGTTTACATGACACATTCTCTAAAATTAAGCTTTTTCCTGCTCAAGAATATTAGAAGAATAGCAGATATGATATATGTTATTTATGTTTAGTATTTTATCTTTTTGTGCCATGTAAAAGCACTGACTCTTATGTGCATGTTCTCCTGATCTCTCCCTCTCATACTTCCAGTGTGATCACCGTCATGCTCCTTTCAAGTCTGAAAAAAAGAATAAATTCCAACAAAAAAAAAAAAAAATTCACACTTGCTCGTCTCTCTCTTTCTCTGTCTGTGTCAGGAGCAGGGTGCATGGAGGGGGGAACAGACGCCACACACCAGTGACACACTCACACTCATGACCCTCTCAGAAAACACACACAAGTCACTAGTCCCTCCCACAGAAACAGAAACAGACATGTTGACCTCACCTAATGTCATGACCTCTGGTGAAGGGGTGGGCGGGGCCTTAGAAAAACTTGTGGGAGTCTTAGAAACGTATTCCACACCCAGTCAACAGACCCATTTAGATGAGACCCCCTATGTGCTTCAGAGCCTGGGCTCCACAAATACACCAGAGCACCATACACACACTCCGTCAGATGTAGTAGACCACAGTTTAGACAACAGAAGCACTCACGACACACACACACTGATCACAGTCAAACCCCACCTGGAGAAGACAGAGCCGTTGGCTGCAAGCACATCTTTGGTAAGCACAGATGCTGATAGTGATTCTCACCCCACTGACTCAAACTTTACATAGACCTTGTGTTCATCAACTCGCTTTATACTCCTGATTTCAAGCAGTGTGCTGCATTTTATCTGCACATTTCTCTAACTCACCCCAAGGAGAAATTAAATATTTATTTTTCTCACAACTAAAATTTCTAATTCAGTGCAATTCTTGCAGTCTGAAATGTCAAGGATTGGATTTAGGAAAAGGAGTTTACCTTTGCAACTAGGTGATTCCTTAAAAATAATCCTTTATTAATCATTAATAGTTGATTATTAATAATTAACATCTCAACACAAATTATTTGTATTAATATTTAGTATTATTACTATTACTGTGTGTAAAACATAAACTGTGCAGAAAGTCAGGAATCCAGCCATATGCGAAATATTTAAAATTAAAGGGATCATATCACATATTTTTCCGCTAAGATCCACTTGTCTTTTTTTAATTGTCACTGTGCCTTTAAGACATCTATGTAAATGCCCTCTTTGCATATACAATGAGCTAAAATGAGTTAAAAACAAATCATTATTTTTTTTTTTTTTCTGGCATTTACTGCAGGAAATCTACTTCCTCAATATCTTACCATTTCTAAGCCCAAAAAAAAATTAATAGTAACCCAGGTGAAAAAAAGTACATTTCAATAATGTACATAAAGTGCTCTATTTTCGTGCACTAATTTTGTACTAAAAATTCTTCTTTAGTACTTCTTCAGATCATCTTAAGAACATCTAAGTGTACTCAACTGTGCTATTTTGAAACACCATGAAATATGAACTAAAATGCTTTTAATATACTATCTCTGTATTTAAAAATATATTTAGTTACCACTTGTAGTACACTATGGGTTCAAATGTACTGTAAGTGGTAAATAAATATATTTTTTAAATACAGAGATAGTATATTAAACGCACATTGTAGTTCATATTTCATGGTGTTTCAAAATAGCACAGTTGAGTACACTTAGATGTTCTTAAGATGATCTGAAGAAGTACTAAAGAAGAATTTTTTGTATATTTAGTATAAAATTAGTGCATGAAAATAGAGCACTTTAAGTACATTATAGAAATGTACTTTTTTTCACCTGGGAAGTGTTTGTATAATTCAAACAAGTCATCATGCAGCGTAGTTTAAATAAAAAGATTTTGCGGACTGGGAAAGAAGTTTTTTTTTTTCTTCTTCTTCTAAAAATAGTCTTAAAAAAAAACAAGAAAACCAAAGACACATAATCAGATTTGGACATTTTTCAGTGTTTGATTCTTAAATTCATAAATTCGGTGCCCTCTTATCTTGAATATGTGGCTATATTTCTGATATATGGAAGACAACAGTAAATTCTATGAATTTCAATGATACAAATATGTTAAACAAGGTATTCTGTGACACCTGAGTGGGACAAAAGCAGTTTTTTTTTTAAAGTTAGAAATGAAAGAAATTCTAGTGTAATGGGATAGAATAAAGGATGGAAAATAATCTAAGCCAGTTGAGTCAGTGCAAAGCAAAAGTATAGTTCCTCCTTTATGTGTGTGAGTGTGTTCTCTGTCACACAAGCTGTCCTTGAAAGTGACGACATTCCAGGAAGTAGTTGTAGCCTCAGGTGGGTGGAGTAAACCAGGGACAGACAGAGAGAGAGAGAAGCAACATGACAAATGACTGGTATGAAAGCTGAGACAGTTTATTGAGAGAAAGGCTGCACCAGGGGGGCAGAGAACACACAAACAAAAGGGTTAAACTGGTGTGAGACGGAAACTGAGAGAGAAAGAAAGAAAGCAGAGTGTGTAAGAGTGTGAATGTTTGTGTTTGTGTCAGTGGACACGCCCAGTGTGTGACAGTTTGTGCTGCTGTGAACTCACTGTTTCTGCTGCAGTCAGCCAGAGCAGGTGTGCTGTCTCTCTCTCTTTCTCTCTCTCTCTCAGTACACCTGTCTTTACCTTTACATGTCTGTTTCTATTATTCTTCCCCTGCCTCGTGATTCTCTTCTCTTTCTTTATGTTCATCTGGCTCTGAGCTGCTGTTGTGTATGATTGCCCAGGCCGCAGGTGAAGCCAGGGACTCGGGTGGATGGGTGTCCAGTGACGGGCTGCTCCATGCCTGCCGTGAGAAGGCCGAGCAGCTGGAGGCGTGTCTGGAGAGAGCACAGGTCAGCCTGGAGGGGTCGAGACAGCAAGCACAGGACGTAGCTATGCAGGACAGCATTGAGCAACAACTTCACACCTGCCAGGTGATCTCACACGCATGCATGCATTTCAAAAAGACAAGGATTATCTGATTTATTTCTGCACATGAAAAAAAAGATACATATGCCTACTGTTGTTGTGAAATGCTGACTCAGCAGGAGAGGAAGTGAGCTGAGATCTGTCACACATTGAACATGTTGATATATTTGCCTCTCTTCATACATAGCCCCTATCATGCTTTTACATGTAAAGTTGGTTCTGGACCTGCCATGAGCATTTTAAACTTTAAAAGAGTTCATTATCAATTTCTGTAGAAATCAGTTCTCTCCTATATAATCAAGTCTCTCTCTTTTTCTCTGTGACTTGCTCTTTCATTTTCTGTCTTTTACTGCAGTGTTTTACAGCTCTGAACAGAGATAAAAGTGTTAACCGATGACCGTAATCGCTGCTCACAAGCCCAGATCCCATGATTTACCTTAAAACACACTGGAGTCGCTGTATTTATGATTAATAGTTTGTCAAAACGTATTTTTTGGTTTAAATTTGGTTAGACTGAAAACTGAATATTTGTTTTCAATAATAGTTGAAATGGCTGAATTACAATCAGGAGTAGATTGGATTAGATTAGATTAGATTAGATGACTTAAGTGACTATGGTAACAAAATAATTGTTTTATTTTATTATCTTATTTGCTGATGGATAGTTACTTTTGTTTTTATCTCAGCGCTGAATCACTGCAGTTTTATTCTGATATACTGTATGTGTGTTTATAAGCATTGCAAATGTAAGCAAATCAGTAAGGGCAATACAGTACGTGGCTCATTGAACAAAATAATATGAGTCTGTTATTTACCTTTGGGGTGGAGTGAAAACATATCAATGCCTGCTTCTTTCCTTTCTCTCTCTCAACCTTCTCTTTTAAACACACATACATGTTATACGCATGATGACATGCATGAGCATGTCTGTGTGCTGTTTATTTCAGATGCATGAATGTGTCAATGCATCATGAATTTCAACTTCTCTTTTCTTAAGGAAACTGTCTGTGCAGATATTTCAGTTATTGAGTGCTCACTTTCACTCAAATTAAAGTGTTTTTAGGAGAGAGATAGCTGGAGATAAATCTGGCTTATCAGTCAAGCACTGATGTGTTTTTTTCTACAAGCTCCTCGGAAGTTTCCGGTTTGAATGAAATAATTTAGCCTGTCTAATATTTTTCAGTGTCTTAAAGCCCAAAAGGAATATGGATGTTTGTCCTCTTCTGATTTGTTGAACTTGGCATTGAACGTTTAGTCTTATTGTGCTGTCTGGATGTGGTCATGTGTCTCATTAATGCAGTTAGAGCTGATATTACTGATGAGGTTTGCTTTGAAACTAGGTGTGGTCATGCTAGACTTTGAGCATGCAAATTTACTTTGGCTACCACAATGAATACGGGCAACAGGATATGATGTGCACCATTTAGTCTGTATATTTAGAAAATTTACGTCACTTTAAAGTTGTTGAGCCAGATATACAGTACTCTTCACCTGTGTGTGTGTGTGTGTGTGTGTGTGTGTGTGTGTAACCTGACTACTTCATCAAAGATTCAGAGATTCAGCTGAGCTCCAGCAAACTGACCTGGTAAAATGTTATAACTACCACTCAAACACACCAAAAACCATCATATACAGGTGCTGGTCATATAATTAGAATATCATCAAAAAGTTGATTTATTTCACTAATTCCATTCAAAAAGAAGTGAAACTTGTATATTATATGCATTCATTACACACATACTGATATATTTCAAATGTTTATTTCTTTTAATTTTGATGATTATAACTGACAACTAAGGAAAATCCCAAATTCAGTATCTCAGAAAATTAGAATATTGTGAAAAGGTTCAATATTGAAGACACCTGGTGCCACACTCTAATCAGCTAATTAACTCAAAACACCTGCAAAGGCCTTTAAATGGTCTCTCAGTCTAGCTCTGTAGGCTACACAATCATGGGGAAGACTGCTGACTTGACAGTTGTCCAAAAGACGACCATTGACACCTTGCACAAGGAGGGCAAGACAAAAAAGGTCATTGCAAAAGAGGCTGGCTGTTCACAGAGCTCTGTGTCCAAGCACATTAATAGAGAGGCGAAGGGAAGGAAAAGATGTGGTAGAAAAAAGTATACAAGCAATAGGAATAACCGCACCCTGGAGAGGATTGTGAAACAAAACCCATTCAAAAATGTGGGGGAGATTCACAAAGAGTGGACTGCAGCTGGAGTCAGTGCTTCAAGAACCACTACGCACAGACGTATGCAAGACATGGGTTTCAGCTGTCGCATTCCTTGTGTCAAGCCACTCTTGAACAACAGCAGCGTCAGAAGTGTCTAAAGACAAAAAGGACTGGACTGCTGCTGAGTGGTCCAAAGTTATGTTCTCTGATGAAAAGTAAATTTTGCATTTCCTTTGGAAATCAGGGTCCCAGAGTCTGGAGGAAGAGAGGAGAGGCACACAATCCACGTCGCTTGAGGTCCAGTGTAAAGTTTCCACAGTCAGTGATGGTTTGGGGTGCCATGTCATCTGCTGGTGTTGGTCCACTGTGTTTTCTGAGGTCCAAGGTCAACGCAGCCATATACCAGGAAGTTTTAGAGCACATCATGCTTCCTGCTGCTGACCAACTTTATGGAGATGCAGATTTCATTTTCCAACAGGACTTGGCACCTGCACACAGTGCCAAAGCTACCAGTACCTGGTTTAAGCACCATGGTATCCCTGTTCTTAATTGGCCAGCAAACTCGCCTGACCTTAACCCCATAGAAAATCTATGGGGTATTGTGAAGAGGAAGATGCGATATGCCAGACTCAACAATGCAGAAGAGCTGAAGGCCACTATCAGAGCCAACCTGGGCTCTCATAACACCTGAGCAGTGCCACAGACTGATCGACTCCATGCCACAGCGCATTACTGCAGTAATTCAGGCAAAAGGAGCCCCAACTAAGTATTGAGTGCTGTACATGCTCATACTTTTCATGTTCATACTTTTCAGTTGGCCATGATTTCTAAAAATCCTTTCTTTGTATTGGTCTTAAGTAATATTCTAATTTTCTGAGATACTGAATTTGGGATTTTCCTTAGTTGTCAGTTATAATCATCAAAATTAAAAAGAAATAAACATTTGAAATATATCAGTCTGTGTGTAATGAATGAATATAATATACAAGTTTCACTTTTTGAATGGAATTAGTAAAATAAATCAGCTTTTTGATGATATTCTAATTATATGACCAGCACCTGTACATGAATCAATCAGCCTGTGGGTGATTTGTACACATTTGGTTCTGGTGAAGAAGGTGTTAAAGGGATAGTTCACACAAAAATGAAAATTGTGTCATCATTTACTCACCTTGTGTCATTTAAAACCTGTCTGATTTACTTTCTTCTGTGGAACACAACAGAAGATATTTTGGTGAGCATTAACTCTTATTGTTTTGACACAACAAACACTGAGACATTTCTTAAAATGTCTTCTTTCACTGTATGTTCCAGAGAACAAATTAAGTCATACAGGTTTGGAACGATATGAGGAACAATATGAGTAAATTATCATAGAGTTTATGAACTGTGCCTTTAAATTATGATAAGGAATCATGATCAAATTGTGCTGGAAATCAAAAATTGTTCACTCTGTGGCACTCAGTGTTTGCTGCAGGTTGTACAGGTGGACAAACACAGATCGATCCCAAACTAAATTTTGTGTATTGGATTATTAATGAGACTTTTGTTCATATTTGTTTTTCTAAGACTCAGTATTGTGTAAAATGGAGCATTAAACACCTGTCACCAGCCTTGCAGCCTTACTATCTCATTTTCTGAGGTGGACTCTGATCTTTAGTGTTTATTACTTTTAATTGATTGTATTTTCTCTATTATGAACCTCAACCTCAATAGGTGTTTTTTATTGTAACTTGTTGTTGAGTTTGTGTTCGAGTGATTTTGGGTTTGAGTGTTTGTTGATTTGTGATTGTGTATCTAGACAATTCTGGTGGAGATTGAGCAGAGGATCTCCAGTCTTCCTGCATGTGAACTGAAAGAACAGGAGCAACACGAGGCTGAATTGCTCAACATCAAACTCCAGCTGCTGAAGAACAGACTGGTGACTGTGCAGTTACAGCTGCAAGACAGACAGAGTGAAGATCAGGTACACACACATACACTAATACACCCAGACTTTTTAATGTCTGTCTGTTTTTTAATGTTGGGGATAGTTTAATCCAGATGTTGTGAGGAACTTAATGAACAGATTGCAGTGATCATTAGCATGGTAACTGCAGCTGATTTTCACATTTGCAGATTCTGAGGTATTAAATCCAGAAGTGTTGCTAGCGAGAGGCTGCAAAGTGCCTGGATTTGAACTGTGAAAATAGGGCTATCTGAGGTGTTATATTTCTGTCTCTCTCTCTCTCTGTAGGTGTGTGTTGAGAGTCAGCGCCCCCTGCAGGCCAGGTTGACTCGCAGCAATAGTGTGCAAGAGATGTTGAGTTCCTCCAGAACTAAACTGTTCAGACAGAGCAGCCTTCAACAACAAAGGGTAACACACATTCATGCACACACTTTTAAAACAGTAGTCTTTCTATACATATATATGCATTGTCTTTTTTCCTCTCTTTTTCAGGAATTGGAGCATGGTTTGAATGAACAGCGGGATCTAACTAAAGCTATTGCAATTCAGTGCAGCAGAGCCCGAACACACAACCAGAGCACAGACGAATATACAGGGTATCTAAATACACATACTTATTTGTTCAAATATATGTCTACACTTTGTAATCATATGACACTCTCTGATTGTCTGCAGGCCTTCGACAGCAAAAGAGAATGAAGACAAGAGACAGGAATTAGAATTAGCAGTCCACAGGAAGTGGACACACCTCTGCAGCAAACTGACCAAGACAGCAGAGAGTGAACAAGATGGAGATAAAGATCAGGATCCTTCTGAGGTCTGAACACTCCTGACTTTACTATAAATATGAATATTTCAGTTTTAAATTATTCTGATTCTACAGTATTTTTGGGGTTGGATGTTTGTATTCTGTGTTTTATATACATTCTTTTTACAAATGTTTATTTGATGTTTTCATGCGTAAAGTTTAATGTGTTTAGGTAATTTGTAATCAGAGAACCTTAAAGGTGCCGTAGAACGTGTTTTCAAAAGATGTAATATAAGTCTAAGGTGTCCCCTGAATGTGTCTGTGAAGTTTCAGCTTAAAATACCCCATAAATTTTTTTGTATTAATTTTTTTAACTGACTATTTTGGGGCATTATTAAATATGTGCCGATTCAGGCTGCGGCCCCTTTAAATTCTCGTGCTCCACGCCCCCGAGCTCGCGACTACCTTAAACAGCATAAACAAAGTTCACACAGCTAATATAACCCTCAAAATGGATCTTTACAAAGTGTTTGTTATGCAACATGTCTAATCGCTTAAGTATGGTATTTATTTGGATGTTTACATTTGATCCTGAATGAGTTTGAGGCTGTGCTCCGTGGCTAAAGCTAACATTACACACTGTTGGAGAGATTTATAAAGAATGAAGATGTGTTTATGAATTATACAGAGTGCAAGTGTTTAAAAATGAAAATAACGAGTCTTGTCTCTGTGAATACAGTAAGAAACGATGGTAAATTTAACCACATTTAACAGTACATTAGCAACATGCTAACGAAACATTTAGAAAGGCAATTTACAAATATCACTAAAAATATCATGTTATCATGGATCATGTCAGTTATTATTGCTCCATCTGCCATTTTCCGCTATTGTTCTTGCTTGCTTACCTAGTCTGATGATTCAGCTGTGCACAGATCCAGACGTTAATACTGGCTGCCCTTGTGTAATGCCTTGAACATGAGCTGGTATATGCAAATATTGGGGTCATACATATTAATGATCCCGACTGTTACGTAACAGTCGGTGTTATGTTGAGATTCGCCTGTTCTTCGGAGGTCTTTTAAACAAATGAGATTTATATAAGAAGGAGGAAACAATGGTGTTTGAGACTGTATGTCATTTCCATGTACTGAACTCTTGTTATTCAACTATGCCAAGGTAAATTCAATTTTTAATTCTAGGGCACCTTTAATATATATGCTATCTAATTTGTGTGTGTGTGTGTGTGTGTGTGTGTGTACAGATCCTTGCTCCATCTGTGTGTTTGTGGAGTGGAGCTGCTGTTTCTCTTTGTCTGCAGGAGATTCAAACCAACATCTCACAGCTTAAAGAACTGCAAAACTCATCAGTTACACAGGTGTCAATAACAAACACATATCCTATCACATACCATAAAAAATTACTGTTTATAACACTAACACAGACAGATACCATGATACACACCCAGTCATGACAGTCTAGCCCAGAGATAACAGAATTATATTTAACTGATCTGTCTGTGTGTTTGTGCAGGACCATCAGTCTCTGGATGAAGGTCTGTTTGAAGTGTTGAGTGGGGTGAATCTCACACTTGGCTCTCTCACACACACTCTTGTGTTTCAGCCAGCAACCTCACACACTGACAGACTAAACCAGCTGCAGCAGCTACAGGTATCCATCCATCCATCATTCATTCTATTTATCTTTCTATTTATCTATATGTTGGTCTGTCGTTCATCTGTCTATCTAGCTATCTATCTATTATGGGTGTAATGGTACACAAACATGACGGTTCAGTACGTACCTCCGTTTTGAAGTCGGTACGGGTTCTGTACAGCAGGTACACATTTGTTTTTTTGAACAAATGTGTCTCTGTGTTTAAATAAATGAAATTATAATTAACATTTTCTTAAGGATAAAAAATCTCTCTTAGCTAATGCTGTAAACTACATAGTGAGCCCTTACTTGCACGCTTATATAATATTAAAGGTTACAATTAACAACAGAACCCAAATAATTAAATTCAGTTATTATTTAACATTTCGATCGATCGTCTCCTCCTCTTCTTCTGTTTTTTTTTCTGTGCATTACCGAGCAATCCCCCCTCCCCGATCGATCACCTTTGACCATACACTGTAAAAAAATATGGACCATGCACATTCACTCTCTTCCATTGTAGTAAAGTGTAGCCGCTGTCATGAGAAATCTTGGAACCCGAGTCTGCGCATTAGTGAGTGTGAAGTGGAGCCGCGGTATCAAGGCCCCGCCCACACTCACGCAGAATCGGTTAGTAGTTTACTGTAGACTAGAGCAACTCATTATGTTGGTGTGAAATGGAAATATAGAAGTTAAAGTTAAAGCTAAAATGACAGAAACCATCTTAAAAAATGTATTTGAAGTGTAATTTTATTGTTTAGTTTGTCTAACAAAAGTAAATCCTAAACGCCCCCAGGTGGCTGGATGCAGTATAGGTCATAAACCCCGCCCTCTTCATGTAATCTAATGGGACTTTCAGGATTTATGCGGCACACTTTCCTGTGACCAACTGTATAGACCTGGGTATACTTATTTTATATTTTTTTACACATACACACAGTCAAGCAAAGTATACTTCACTTGACGCAAACTCTCCCCACAAGTTTCAACCCATGTAAATATATTTGTATTCTTTCATGCTAGAGTTGTACATATAAGGGTACTTTCTAACCTCTTTGCACAATCTGTCATCTTTATAGGCCTCCATTGTCGCTGGAGCTTGCATGCGTTCTGGTCTGTTCTGTTTATGCAGGTTTTCTTCGACTACTTCGTAAAAAGTAAACTATACTTTTGGCTTATTCGTCATGTGACTATGCACTGAACCATTACATCCATACCATGACCATTTGGGATGAAAACATGTTCCGTTACACCCCTACTAACTATCTATCTATCTATCTATCTATCTATCTATCTATCTATCTATCTATCTATCTATCTATCTATCTATCTATCTATCTATCTATCTATCCGTCTATCCGTCTATCTGTCTGTTTATTTATTTATCTTGTTTCCATTCATTCATCCATTACTCCCCATTTCTTCTCTGATTCATAGAATTTATCTGCAGAGCTAAACTCCTTGGGTGCCATATTGACCTCCCAGGAGTCAGAGGTCATAAATTTGTTAGGTTCGGGTTCAGAGGTATCCTCCACCTGTTTTGACCTGCTGACGCAGCGTGTATGTGACATTCAAAAGACTCTGGCGGAAAAACAGGAGCAGCTACAGGAGCGAATAAAACACTCGACTCAGCTGCAGGTCAGATTTCTGTCTGCTTCTATCTATTTATTACCAACACAAACTGATGAGATGGATGTGCAGGCACTTGAAAATTCTCCTGCAGATTAAGTTACTAGACTACACTAAATAGATCAGAAAATGTATGCTTATGTGTTTACAGTGTTATGTGTCAGCAGTTAAGTTTTTACACCCCAAACCCACAGATGTCTCACCCTCATAACTGTCACAAATACCCATTTGTTTGTAACTAACTAACTTGTGTCATCATAATGAGACATTTTCAGTCTTATATTTAATCCCATAGTTATGTCTCTGCATTTAAGATGTACGGAAGAGGATTAGGGCCAAGCAATAATAAAAAAATAAAACCATCTCGAGATTAAAGTTGTTAAATTTTGAGAAAAAACTCATTAAATTTTGAGAAAAAAAGTCAAAATAAAATGTTGAGAATAAACTCATTAAATTACGAGAAAAAATTCATTAAATTTTGAGAAAAAAGTCAAAATAAAATGTTGAGAATAAACTCATTAAATTACGAGAAAAAATTTGTTAAATTTCAAGAAAAAGTCGAGATAAAATGTTGAGAATAAACTCGTTAAATTACAAGAAAAAACTTGTTAAATTTCAAGAAAAAAGTCGAGATAAAATGTTGAGAATAAACTCTTTAAATTACGAGAAAAAACATGTTAAATTTCGAGAAAAAAGTCGAGATAAAATGTTGAGAATAAACTCGTTAAATTACGAGAAAAAACTTGTTAAATTTCGAGAAAAAAGTCGAGATAAAATGTTGAGAATAAACTCTTTAAATTACGAGAAAAAACTCGTTAAATTTCGAGAAAAAAGTCGAGATAAAATGTTGAGAATAAACTCTTTAAATTACAGGAAAAAACTCGTTAAATTTCAAGAAAAAAGTCGAGATAAAATGTTGAGAATAAACTCGTTAAATTACAGGAAAAAACTCGTTAAATTTCAAGAAAAAAGTCGAGATAAAATGTTGAGAATAAACTCTTTAAATTACGAGAAAAAACTCGTTAAATTTCAAGAAAAAAGTCGAGATAAAATGTTGAGAATAAACTCTTTAAATTACGAGAAAAAACTCGTTAAATTGAGGAAAAAAGTCGAGATAAAATGTTGAGAATAAACTCTTTAAATTACAAGAAAAAAACTCGTTAAATTTTGAGAAAAAAGTCGAGATAAAATGTTGAGAATAAACTCTTTAAATTACAGGAAAAAACTCGTTAAATTTCAAGAAAAAAGTCGAGATAAAATGTTGAGAATAAACTCGTTAAATTACAGGAAAAAACTCGTTAAATTTCAAGAAAAAAGTCGAGATAAAATGTTGAGAATAAACTCTTTAAATTACGAGAAAAAACTCGTTAAATTTCAAGAAAAAAGTCGAGATAAAATGTTGAGAATAAACTCTTTAAATTACGAGAAAAAACTCGTTAAATTTTGAGGAAAAAAGTCGAGATAAAATGTTGAGAATAAACTCTTTAAATTACAAGAAAAAAACTCATTAAATTTCGAGAAAGTCGAGATAAAATGTTGAGAATAAAGTCATTAAATTACGAGAAAAAAGTTGTTAAATTTCGAGAACAAATTCGTTAAATTACGAGAAATGTCG
This sequence comes from Megalobrama amblycephala, assembly GCF_018812025.1. Classification (NCBI taxonomy): domain Eukaryota; kingdom Metazoa; phylum Chordata; class Actinopteri; order Cypriniformes; family Xenocyprididae; genus Megalobrama; species Megalobrama amblycephala. The sequence goes on along the minus strand of NC_063053.1, from coordinate 29,339,858 downwards.
TTAAATTTCGAGAAAAAAGTTGAGATAAAATGTTGAGAATAAACTTGTTAAATTACGAGAACAAATTCGTTAAATTATGAGAAAAATGTCGTTCAATTTCGAGAAAAATTTCTAGATAAAATGTCGTAATTTAACGAGTTTATTCTCAACATTTTATCTCGACTTTTTTCTTGAAATTTAACGCGTTTTTTCTTGTAATTTAATGAGTTTATTCTCAACATTTTATCTCGACCTTTTTCTCGAAATTTAACAACTTTAATCTCGAGATGGTTTTATTTTTTTTTATTATTGCTTGGCCCTAATCCTCTTCCATAAAGATGAGATGGAAAAAAGTATTTTAATCTACTCTTATTTTAGTTTTTGAAATTTTTGTCCAGTGTGACTTAAATGTAATATTTTCTTGTGTGTCAAACCCTGCAGAAGAGAGTGAAAGACCTGCATGACTCTGTACTAACTAACACGTCGATCCTTCTCCCTACAACTAACGGAGAAACCCACCATGACCTTCACACACAGCTGCAGGTAAGCACACGTGCCTATGAATAAAACTGCCTGTAACACCTGAGGATGAGTGTCTGAAGATTTGTTACACACTACTAATAAAATTGTGCTGAATATCTGAATGAGATAAGCTATAAATGCTTAAATGTCTATCATTCTTCAACAGGACAAAATGCTGAAGTCTTCATTGTACATTTGCTGACTTCAGTGCCAGTTTCTACAATTTTCTAGCATTTTATTTTTCCCCTGACGTTTCTTGCACTAAATACAGCCATACTTTAGTTTTTCTTAGTTCTGATCCACTCATTTGATATTAGACAAGCATCATTCCAGGAGTTGCTTAGAACATTTATGTTCTTTAAGTAAGTAAGTGTTCATTGTGCTTTGCTGTACCTGTGTTTCCATGTGAAGGCCATCACTGGGCAGAAACAGGAAGTGGAGCAGAGTGAGAGAGAGCTGGCAGAAGTCAGAGACAAGACAGAGAGTCAGGATCAGCCCTCATCCATCACACAGCAGATCAGCACACTGGAGGTAAGAGTGTGCGCACCATTCAGAATTTAGAGAATACCTTTTGAATTCCAATTTAGTACCTGGTAGTAAGCATGAGACACAATTGAAATTTAAATCTGAATTTACAGAAGAATTCTAAAGTAGACTTAAAACAGAATGGCTAACAAATACTGTCATTGTCATGTACAGTAAATGCTGTAAGTGTAGTTTTTAATAATATGTTTCATTTTTATCTATGAATTACAAAAATACCATTCAAAACTTTGGGGTTAGTCATATTTTTTGTTGAAAAATAATACAGCAACACTTTACTTAAAGGATTAGTCCACTTTTAAATACACTTTTCCTGATAAATTTACTCACCCCCATGTCATCCAAGATGTTCATGTCTTTCTTTCGTCAGTCGAAAAGAAATTAAGGTTTTTGAGGAAAACATTACAGGATTATTCTCCTTTTGGATTTCAATGGCTACCAACAGATTGAAGGTCAAAATTACAGTTTCAGTGCAGCTTCAAGGGCTTTGAACGATCCCAGATGAGTAATAAGGGTCTTATCTAGCGAATCGATTGGTCATTTTCGAAAAAAAAATACAACCGTTTATGTTTTATAAACAAAATATCGCCTTCAACGTACTTTCCGCTTCCGCATTCTTCATAGCGCTTACGCTGAATGTCCTACGCCTTCCCTATTCAAGTTACGGAAAAAAACGAAACTGGCGCCGCGTTCGTTCCGTAAGTAGAATAGGGAAGGCGTAGGACATTCAGCGTAAGCGTTATGAAGAATGCGGAAGCGGAAAGTACCTTAATTTCTTTTCGACTGACGAAAGAAAGACATAAACATCTTGGATGACATGGGGGTGAGTAAATTTATCAGGAAAAGTGTATTTAAAAGTGGACTAATCCTTTAAAGCCTTTTATGTATAATAGATTATAAAGGTATTCATAATGTACATTATAATGCATTATATACCGAAGTTAAAATGCATTATAATATTTGCAGAGTATTACATCTGAAATTGGTTGTTTGTTTTGTGCTTTAATGCATTATACTTTCTAAAGGCGTAACATATGTACAGTATTATTATGTATTATAACTAAGGATACAATTATTCATGAGACCACATAATACATCATAAGGTGAATTACAATTCATGCATTAAAAATACTTTTATAATGCATTATATATAAAGGCTTTGAGTAAAGGGTTAGCAATACTTTTATTCTGTAAGGACACATTAAATTGATCATGAAGTGACATTTATAATGTTAGAAATTATGTTGGTAACACGTTAGTTTAGGGAACACATATTCACTACTAACTGGGAGTTTTCCCCTCAATAAACTCCTAATTATTGCTTATTGATAGTAAGTACTGGTAAGGTAGTGGTTATGTTTGGGTATGGGGTAGGGTTAAGGGATGTAGAATATGGTCATGCAGAATAAGGCATTAATATGTGCTTTATAAGTACTAATAAACAGCCAATATGCTAGTAATATGCATGCTAATAAGCAACTACTTAATTGTGAATATGAGTTCCCTAATCTAAAGTGTTACCAAGATTTCGATTTCAAATAAATACTGTTCTTTTGTACTTCCTATTCATCAAAGAATCCTAAAAAATGTATAACGGTTTCCACATTAAGCTGCACAACTGTTTTCTACATTAGTGATAAGAAATGTTACTTGACCACCAAAACAACATACAGTATAATCTGATATAATATAATATAACATAATATAATAATATACACTTTCTTTAGGCGGTTTTGGACAGTGTTTGGAGTGATCTAGAGCAGCGCTGTGGAGCTGTTCAATGGAGTCTCGATCAGCAGCAGATGTTTGAAAAAATACTGAAGGGTCTGCAGATGCTCCTGAATCTTGGGAGAGAGAAACTCGCCTGTGCCTCTCAGCTGGAGTTCAGGAATCCAGCACTCCAGACACACCTCAGCACACACACGGTAAACATATCACACACATACAAACACTCTAACTAAATACACTAAACACAAATATATCAACAGCACAAATGCAAAAAAAATGCAAACATGCATTCCATCACACATGAATCATGCACACTATTACCATTTCAGACAGAGCAGGGCCTGCAATCTCTCATTGATTTCTGTAACTTTATAAATCCACAGGTGTTTTTCCGGTCTCTGGCTGCCCACCTGCGAACACTGCAGCAACTGAGTGTGCGGATCCCAGACAGCGCCTCCTCTGGCTGGGAGACTGAAGTGTCTGAGGTGGAACGTCAAGTGTCCAGTGTCGTGCAGCAGGCTCAGGCTGTTGGCACAGTACTACACTCTGCACTGCAGGTATGAGATCGAGGGAATCAAGAAATCATGAGGAATGACACTTCTACAGTTTTTATGTATGGAAAGCTGCATCAATCAAGAAGAATTGGGGATTTGTTAATAAATGAACGAACAAATGGGAACTGACTGATTGAATGGCCAATGTGACCAATAGCAGCTTTTAATATATTTTTTTAGCTAAAACACACTGCCCTCGATAAGAACTTTGATTAGGGCTGCACGATATATCGCATGAGATTGTCACGCGCATTTCGTCAGTAAAGCCGGTTCCCTGATTACCGCTAAATCGCCATCACCTGCTTTCAAATTGAGCGCCATTTAATAGACAGAGCCGTAGATCACTGAAAAGCCACGCAATATCGCGTTCATTATCGAAGGCGATTCATCTGCAATATGAACGCGATATTGCGTGGCTTGTCAGTGATCTACGGCTCTGTCAGGTGATGGCGATTTAGCGGTAATCAGGGAACCGGCTTTACTGACGAAATGCGCGTGACAATCACATGCGATATATCGTGCAGCCCTAACTTTGATATATTTCAGGTTTGCACTCACTGGGATGAAAATCATTCCTGGTTAGAAACACTGCTGCAGAAGTTAGAGGCTCAACTTCCCATAACTCCTCTGTGGGACCAAACTGAGGGGAAGCTCAGTGAGAGTATTTCTGTGTATCAGGTAATGGTTTAAACCTATGTTTAGTAAACTGACCCACATATATACCTTTAAATCAGAATGCAGGCCTATTTAGAGATCGCTGAATTCTTCTTGTTGTTTGTGGTAGAGTGTGTTGGCAGTTCTGGAGCAGAACAGAGCTCGTATCAGTCTGGTTCTGGATGAGGGCCGGAGACAGCAGGAGCAGATGTCTAGTAGTGAAGTGGGTGTACACATATTGGGTGTGTCTACAGCAAGGCTGGAACAGCGATTGGCTGCACTTAAGAGGAGGGTGGAGCATGGACTAGACTCCACCCACCATCTTAAGAAGCTTTGGAACAGGTAAAAGTGAATGATGTGGGTAAATTTAAGTTTGACTATGGACAAAGGTTCTTTATGCAATATGCATCGTTTCTTTTAAAATCACAATATTTAAGGCTTAAGCTAGTCCTAAATGCATGTTTGAGCTGTTTTAACTGAAAGCAACTTGTACATCTTAAAATATGTCAGTTGCATTGTTTTGTCTCAAGATGCAAACCAGTAATTTTTTTGAATGTTTATAAAAGCTACTTAAATGCCCTAACTGAACTAAGGCCTAATCCTGGCTTAGTGCTGTCTGTGAAACTGGGCCTTTGAATCATATGTACTCGCTTAAATTATGTTAAATAAGAGAGAGCTGGTGTAGAAGGACTGAGAGATGGAAAAGGACAGAGAGGATAAATACAAAGTAGGCCTGTTGTATTTATATCATCACTGTATTTTTTCCAGGTACCATAGTGATTTTGAGGCTTTTAATGAGTGGAAAGAACCAGCAAGAGAACGCCTGCATACATGGAAAGATCACATGAACGCAGCTGATCAGGAAGTGGACACCCTCTCCCAGTTTCATCATTTCATAGTCAGTCAACTAGTGATTTCATTTTTAATTAGTATTATTTTGAACAATTATTTTGACCATTTACAGGATATACCATATATACTGTAAAGGGTGAGTTCACCCAAAAATGAAAGTTCTGTCATCATTTACTCACCCTCATGTCATGCCAAACCCATAAGACTTTCTTTCATCTTCAAAACACAAATGAATGAAGATCTTTTAATATTCTGTCCCTTCATTGACAGTCAATGCAACTACCACTTTGCCCCTTCAAAATGTTCATAAAGAGATCATAAAACTAATTCATATGAATTGAGTGGTTTAGTCCACATTGCCTTATATTATGAACAGATTGAATTTAGGCTTTTATTCACATACTGCATACACTTTCATCACCAAACATCAGATATGGTAAACAGATGCTCAAGTATGTTTGCTTGACCTGCAAGAACCAATGAGGTTCATTCTCGTGAGATACGCAGCATGTTTGATCTTCGGCAAGAACCAATGAGGTTTTTTCTTGTGCGTCAAGCAAGTACATTTGAGCTTCTGTTTATGTTTGCTGATCAATGTTTATATGTGAATAAAAGCCTAAATTCAATCTGTTATCATATAAAGCTATTGTGTCTCTTCAGAAAATTTGGACTAAACCACTCAAATCAAATGGATTAGTTTTAGGATCTCTTTATGAACTTTAAGAAGCTACTGTACAAAGTGGTAGTTGTGTAGAATGTCAATGGAGGGACAGAAATCTCTCAGATTTCATTTAAAATATCTTTGTGTTTCGAAGATGAACAAAAGTCTTACGGGTTTGGAATGATATGAGGGTGAGTGATAACAGTGTTTTCATTTTTGGGTGAACTAACCCTTTAAATCTTAATTAAAATTTGATCAACTGCTCACTTTTTCATAGTTACACATCACAAACATTTTTATTTCAGTTTTAGTAATGTTAGCACTTCAACTTATTTTATTGCAGTTGTTATTTCATTAATTTTCAGCCTTTTCAGTTAATGAATACAATTTTAATAGGTTTTGTTTTAGTTAACGTGAACAACACTGTTGTGATGTGTTTGACACAGGAGTTCAATAAGGAGCTAGAGGTGAAATCTGCTCTAAAGGCATCAGTGATCAGCTCTGGATCTTTGATCCTGTTGCTCAGTGAAAGAGAGCATATCATTAAAACACAGAAGATCAGCAGAAGCTCTGGTGCTCCAAGAACATCCACTCCCTCTGGAAATACAACAATCCCTGAAGACCCGGAGCCGAGTGAAACTAGCAATCTCAACCCTGAAGACTCCTCATCTGTAGATGTCATCTTTCCATCAGAGACCAATGTTTCCTCTATTCAAAACATCTCCTCTGAAGAAACTCTTTCAACCACAGAGAGATCAGATGCAAACATCACAAATGAAGGTGTTATCTCTGAGGAACCAATGTCATCTGCACTTGATTTGTCTGTAAAACAAGAAATGGTTCTGTCCCCGGTTCTTCTGGCTCTACAGTCTCAGCTGTCTCAGGTGGAGCAAGACTGGATGGAGATACAGACACACATACCCACCGTCCAACAGAGATTGCACCAGGTACATTTTAGTCTGTACTTCAATTTGTCTGAAATTATAGCATGTACTGCATCATTACTAACTGTTCCCTTTATGGTTGGAAAGAATGCCAGTCAGTTTCATGGTCTTCAGTTTGGAGCATTATCTCTCTGAAGGAGAACATCATTTTTATCATGAAGGTCATGCAGCCATGATTTCCTGTATCTCTCAGCAGCTGATGAAATCTGTGAGGAATAGAGTCTCCTTTCTTCATCCGTTATGAGGCTCTCTTTCTTGTTCTCATCCCTTTTCTTCTTTGATAACATGTGTCCCCCCTCACCTGGCTCCACTGTGTTCTTTCTTCTCTATACTCTCCACCTCTGTCTGTCACTCTCATCTGTCTCTGTGCTGTCTCTCTCCCTCTCAGAGTATGATGGAGAGCCTGTCTCCTGAAGGACTGCTGGCTGATGTGCGTGACTGGATTACAGGTGCTGAGAGCAGGTTACAGGCAGCTGAACGAGAGGGTCACAACACCTGTACTGCCGCCGAGCTCACACACCTGCTCAGAACATATCAGGTACCTTGTTGCCTTTTTATCTCTCTATCAATAATAACATTTTAGCAATTAACAAATAAAATAGATGATCTTGTGTTTGGATTTTATTTTAGCCAAAATGAAATAACAAAGCAAAACAACAGATTATTATTTTACTTTTCACACTTTTTTTTTTTTTTTTTTTAATCTTTTGATGGTGATATAGTTTTAACTTTAAAGGGTTAGTTCACCCAAAAATGAAAATTATGTCATTAATGACTCACCCTCATGTCGTTCCAAACCCGTAAGACCTTCGTTCATCTTCGGAACACAGTTTAAGATATTTTAGATTTAGTCCGAGAGCTTTCTGTCCCTCCATTGAAAATGTATGTACGGTAGACTGTCCATGTCCAGAAAGGTAATAAAAACATCGTCAAAGTAGTCCATGTGACATCAGTGGGTTAGTTAGAATTTTTTGAAGCATCGAAAATACATTTTGGTCCAAAAATAACAAAAACTACGACTTTATTCAGCATTGTATTCTCTTCCGGGTCTGTTGTCAATCCGCATTCACGACTCCGCAGTGACGCTGCTTGTGACAGCTGCTGTGTAGGAGCTTCTTCCATCGCTCTGACTGTAAACGAAGCTCGGGCGCACTAGATAACACGTCAGCAGCTTCTTATGTCAGCAGCGTCACTGCGGAGTCGTGGTAATTAAGGACATAATTTTCATTTTTGGGTGAACTAACCCTTTAAGAAATTTTCAGCAAGATTTCAAAAATGAGTTTTGGTCCTTGTCTTATTTTCTCTCTGTCCAGGGCATGAAGAGAGAGATGGCATGTCAGCAGATGTCTGCTGACTTTATTAATCAGTGTGAGCTGAAGCAGGTCGGTTTTGACTCTCACACCAGCAGGTACAAACACACTGCATTCGCTGAAAGCCTGGGACACGTCAGTCTGCGCTGGCTTACTCTACAGGCTCACCTGAACATACAGGTGACTTTATTAAGTTTATTAGTAAAAAGTACACAGGTAACCAATGCAGATTAACATAGATCGTAATGTGTTTCACAGATTCGACATGTTGAAGAACAGGTGAGGATAAGTGCAGAGCGAGATAACAAACTACACCTCCTGCAGCGCTGGGTCAAACGTCAAAAACAATGGATGCGATTGGCTGAAAGACCCACCAGTCGCTCGTTTGCTGAGAGGAGCCTGAAGGAATGTGAAGTGAGTCGCTGATATTTTCTGGATGTGGTAACTGCTATGTTAATGCTCACATACCTTAAAAGAATTAGTTCACTTTCAAATGAAAATTACCCCAAGCTTTACTCACTCTAAAGCCAACCTAGGTGTATATGACTTTCTTCTTTCTGATGGACACAATCTGCACACAGATAAATCATTTATAATAAATTCTGCAGTATTCCATAAAAACAATTGTTCATTTTAAATTCAAGGTGACTAAAACGTAAAAACTTTCAAAAGTGTTCCAGTTTTGATTTAAATATATTTATATGACATTATGAAGGAATTGTAATTATCTTTTTCACTTTCTCAGGAATTGGAGGAAAAGTTGAAGGCCAAATTCACTGAACTTACTGAGTTGGGAAAGAGGAGACTTGATGAAGAGGACAGGGATAAAGACTTCCTCTCAAAAGCACAAAATCTCTCACAATCTTTGACAGAACTCTCTCAACAGGTACAGAGACAGAAACTTGTTCCTTTGTCTCAAAACAAATCTGCCTTTTGTTATAATCAGTCTTGACTGTGTTTATTAACATTAATAAGGAATTTAATAATAACTTTTTAGAGTAAAGTCCTTGGAAATGCCATGAGGGAGCTGTGTAAGGTGTGGTCTCAGTTTGAAAGTGGGAGGAGCCAGGCAATTGTAAACACAATAAGGATCTGCCAATCACTAGAGTATTACCACGCCCCTCTGCTCTCCCTCTCCACCCTCCAGAACAACATCGATAAGCTACAGGTGCTGGCAATCAATCGCACAGTTTTTCATTCTTTTTTCATCAAGCTATCTCTAATTGGTCACAGTATGACGTATTTTATTTTAATTGTATTAGTTAATTATTTGTTATGATCATATAATCACAGGTCTTAAAAGCTGAGACTGAGGAGTGTGACAGGCAGTGGGAGGATCTTAACAAGACAACATCAATCCTTACTGTTGGAATTAGCACAGACTCTGCCCAGATTTTATCTGAGCACCTAGACAAAGAAAAAGCAAGGTTAAACTTCACACATCACAGCGAAACAATGTGAACGTGTATGTGAATGTTAAAGCTCATACACCTGTGTGTTACCCTCTAGGTGGTCAGAGGTGAAGGAAAAGGTCATACACACCTTGAAGAGTTCGCACAGTCTTCTGAAGGTGTGGCAGAGATACTCTGATGTGCGATGCACCTGCTCAGAGCAGCTCCGACGTCACAGAGAACAGCTTACCATGCTCAACAAAACACCCGCTGACAATAAACAACTCGCACACAGCATCGCAGAGCTGAAGACTGTGAGTGCAATGCAAATTCACAGACAACCATTCATTAAAATAAAACTATAACTATAAAATAAATCAAACTAAAGTGGGGTCCAAAATGTTTCAAACCACATTCAATTTCTAAATCAATGGGATTTTAATTTTTATGATGTAAAACAAAGAAGAAATGATTCTGCACTATTTCTAGGTCAGTAATCAAATAAGCATTATAATTGTGTAATATAATATAATACATTTGTAAAAAAAAAAAAAAAAAAAAATAATATATATATATATATATATATATATATATATATATATATATATATATATATAAATGAATGAATGAATGAATGAATATTTTATTTAAGTGTCATGCACTCATGGTGCCCAGCCCGCATGGGCTTATATATATATATATATATATATATATATATATATATATATATATATATATATATATATATATATATATATATACAAAAATATATTAATAAAGAATGCAAAAGACTTTTGGACTCCACTGTAGTATGTCGCACACTGTCTCACTGTCCTTATTTTCTTCTCGTAGATGTTACAGAAAGGTTCAGAGACTCAGCAGACTGATTTGAATGAAATGCTTGAAGCGTCTAAAGACCTGATTGAACAGGTGGATGATGAAGATGCTGTTTTCATCAGATCAGAATGTCGTTTGTTAACACGAGGTTACCTGCAGTTAGAACAGACTGTGAAAGGACGAATTGAACACATGCAGGTAAGACTAATAAACATTAACATCTGTGTTTTAATAAGTGTTTAAAGAAATAGTTCATATTGTTCCAAACCCATCTCCTCGTATTTTTTAACTGAACACAAAATTTCCATAAATTATCATGATCAAAAACACTATATTAGTGGCATAAAATTATCATAATAGAAGTCTTCTGAAGCCATAAGGGTGAATTTTTAGATGTTCCTTTAATTCAAACTATGTGTGTGTGTCCAGGAGGATCTTGAGCAATTTCAGGAATTTGAAAGGTTATACCAGTCCCTCGAAACACAATTACAACAGTGGGAAAGCAAGCAAAGGATGGACAGCGAACACACAGATATATCTCAGGTGATAAACACACACATGCATAACTCACTAACATCCTTTTATTAAAGAGATACCCAGTGTTAAAGGTTTCTGTTTCCTTGTCTACAGTCGGGTCTGATGGAGATCAGTTCTCTCTCTCCTGATCTGGATCTACTAAACACACTCAGCTACAGGCTGACTCTCAGTGACTCTGTGACACAGAAGCTACAGCACCTTAACAGGAAGTGGGCACAGGCCTCCGCACATGCTCAGGAGAAGTGCAGGTGAGTGCTGGGGAAAGTTACTTTTAAAAGTAATGCATTACAATATTGCGCTACTCCCTAAAAAAGTAACTTATTGCATTACTTTGTTTTTGATTGCTTTTTCTCACCTGGGTTGCTTGTATGTTTTTAATAACAAAAAAAGTTCTGTTTTTGGCACATACAAAGGCCCTTTTACACCAAAAGTGAAATGAATAAGCCTCAGGCTGAAGGAAATGCAAATTTACACCTGTACAGTAGAGGGCGCAGCTCAAACAAACCTTTCAGCTGTGCTGCCGTTCTGGATTGCAGAAGAATAGGACGCAAAAGAAAGTGTATCTAGTCATTTTTGCTTATTAGTATGGTTAAATTCGATGATTAAAGGTCAGCAAGTTTGTTTTGAGGAATACTGAATCTGTTTTTGTGTTAGTGAGATGAGTAAATGCATGCTCACATTAGTCTAGAACTAAAATAACCATCATGTTCAAACAGCACACACATCACCATGCTAGTATCAGGTCCAATATACAAGGTATTGCATGTTTGCTATATGTGTTAATATGTGTATATTATGTGTGTTTAGTGAGTTGCAGGCAGCCTCTCTCCATCAGCAGAGCTTTGAGCAGAGATGTGAGAGCTGGCTGGCTTTCCTACAGCGCATGGAGGACAGATTAGCTGTAGAAATTGCATCAACATACCCTGGACTAAGAGAACAGCAACGCACGCACCAGGTACGACAGTCACACACCCAAATGCTGCTTATATGGATCATAGATCCTATGAAAAATCTAACTTTTTCTCTCCTTATCTTCTAGTGTTTTCAGGCTGAGTTGTCTTTAGGCCATCAGATCCTTCACTCTGTGATCAGCGAATCTCTCCTCCTGTTGCAGAAGGGAGATGTAGAGGACAGGTGACGATTCTCCGCATGTTTCTATCTATTGTTTAGTATGATTTTTGTATTGCTGTTTGAGCTCTGCTTGCGACATACGCTACCTTTTAAAAGTTTGGGGTCAGTAAGAATCTTTTTATTAATTGAATTCATTCTTTTTAGTTCAGCAAGGATGCATTAAATTGATGAAAAGACATAGTAAAACATGTATTAGAAGATATTACAAACAATTTCAAAGAATCCTGAATATGTTTCACGGTTTTCACAAAAATACCTCTTATCAACATTGATAATAATAATAAGCAAAATTTCTTGAGCAACAAATCAGTATATTAGAATGATTTCTGAAGGATCATGTGACACTGAAAGACCGGAGTAATGATGCTGAAAATTCAGTCATCAAAGGAATAAATTACATTTTAAAATATATAAAAATAGAATTTGAAAATGTAATAATATATCACAATATTACTGTTTTTTCTTTGGGTTTGTTCAAATAAATGCAGACTCCAAACTTTAGAATGGTAGTGTAATACTGTATTTATAATTTCATCATAACACATTTGTAAAAAAATAAATATACTCACAATGATTCCTTGTAAGTTGTAGTTTTATTTTTGAAATTCAACATAGGATGTGTAGTTTTACTAACCACCCTACCTGTGCCCTCAGGAGCGACTTCCTGTTAAAACTGGCACAGCTGAGAGAGCACTGGCAGGGGGCGGTGCAGAGAGCAGCTCAACGGCGCGCTCTAGTGGAAGGGCTCATACAGCACTGGCACCTTTATACACACACAATGCAGAAACTCCGCAAACTTCTCACACTCACACACACACTCCTGTCGCCCACCGGTCCCACACACTGTAGTGTCCTGCAGCTGCGCCTCTTGCTGGATGATCTGAAGGTAACAGCATGATTTTTACATATCACTATCATCAATGGCGAAGACATTGTGTTAGTCAAACTATATGCACTGCCATTCAAAAGTTTAGTCAGTAAGATTTTTTTATTGTTTTTGAAAGAAGTCTCTTATGCTTTAATAAAGCTGTATTTATTTGATTAGAAATGCAGTAAAAACAGTAATATTGTGAAATATTATTAGAATTTAAAATAACTGTTTTCTATTTTAAAGGTGCCCTAGAATCAAAAATTGAATTTACCTCGGCATAGTTAAATAACAAGAGTTCAGTACATGGAAAAGACATACATTGAGTTTCAAACTCCATTGCTTCCTCCTTCTTATGTAAATCTCATTTAATCTGTTACGTAACAGTCGGGATCATTAATATGTATGACCCCAATATTTGCATATGCCAGCCCATGTTCAAGGCATTAGACAAGGGCAGCCAGTATTAACGTCTGGATCTGTGCACAGCTGAATCATCAGACTAGGTAAGCAAGCAAGAACAATAGCGAAAAATGGCAGATGGAGCGATAATAACTGACATGATCCATGATATCATGATATTTTTAGTGATATTTGTAAATTGTCTTTCTAAATGTTTCATTAGCATGTTGCTAATGTACTGTTAAATGTGGTTAAAGTTACCATCGTTTATTACTGTATTCGTGGAGACAAGAGTCGTCGCTATTTTCATTATTAAACACTTGCAGACTGTATAATGCATAAACACAACTTCTTTGTAAATCTCTCCAACAGTGTAGCTTTAGCCGGTTAGCCACGGAGCATATAGCTTCAAACTCATTCAGAATCAAATGTAAACATCCAAATAAATACTTTACTCACAGGAATCGATGCATGCATGCAGCATGAATGACGAACATCTTGTAAAGATCCATTTGAGGGTTATATTAGCTGTGTGAACTTTGTTTATGCACTGTATAACTGCACTTATAGTCGAGAGCTGGGGGGGGGCAGGGAGCAAGAGATTTAAAGGGGCCGCAGCCTGAATCGGTGCATAGTTAATGATGCCCCAAAATAGGCAGTTAAAAAAATTAATTAAAAAAATTTTGAGCTGAAACTTCACAGACACATTCAGGGGACACCTTAGACTTATATTACATCTTTTGAAAAGACGTTCTACGGCACCTTTAATACATTTTAAAATGTAATTTATTTCTATGATGACAAAGCTGAATTTTTAGCAGCCATTACTCCAGTCTTCTAACATTTCTTATTATTATCAATGGCAGTTGTGCTGCTCAATATTTTTGTGGAAACCGTGATTTTTGAATACAAAGTTCAAGTGAGCATTTTTAAAAATAGAAATCTTTTGTAAATTTATAACTGTCACTTTGATCAATATTAATTTCTTTAAATTTTACTGACTCTTACCTTTTTAACAATAGTGTATAGATCTACACCTAAAAAAATTGCATAGGTCTATACATTTCTATCCATTTTTATACATTTAAAATTTGCAATTATCTCTTCAGGTAATGATTCCCAAAAAATTGTGATTATTGCCATAGAAACATTATTAATTTTATATTATAGATTTTCTTATTATTTTTTTGTTGAATTAAGTGAATTAATTTATTTATTCTCTCTTTATACTATAATGACTGATGAGCTTGCAGTTGTTTCATCTCTGTCTCTTTTTTCTGTCCCCGTTCACTCTCTCTCTCTCTTCTCTCTCTATCTCTCTCTCTGTCCCTGTGTAAAGCGAACAGAGCTGTTGTTTCATAGGTCAATCTCTGCGTATCTGTGTGTGATGGAGGTAGGCAGGCAGCTGTTTTCGGTGAGTGACACACAGACGCAGATGCAGCTGCAGACAGACCTGGCAGCTCTGCAGGAGGACTGGGAGCAGTGCCAGTGCATGCTGGGAAAGAGAAAGACCCTCACATCTGACATCATAAAGGTAAGATGGTTTGATTAGGTGTGAAATGGGACCTTTGAATGAACTAACTCTTGTGCTTTATTGCTTAGTTCTATAGACATCCTGCTGTGTTTACAAACTAGACTTTTATGATAATCTCAGCAATGTTTATCCTTATCTTTATGTTGAAGGTCAAAGGTCACATGGAAAATCCATAAATCCAAGTGAGTTGGTTTGTGTGATCAGACTTGATTTCAGAACAGGGTTCTCAAGATCATGGAAATCTGGAAATATTATGGAATTTCAAAATTATGACTTCCAAACCAGGGAAAGTAATTATTTAGTAGTTGAAATGTCCTTAATTTGTATATACAATATACATATATTTAAAATTGTTCGATGCTTAGCTGTGAAATATTTTATCATCTAGAATTGTATCTTGTATCTTGTAAGTAAAGTGGAATCACTTTACTTTTTAAAAAAAAAAAAAAATCCTTATCCAGTAATCACAAACAAATAGAAAAGTTTATTTTCTAGATTCCAGATATCTTTCTTATCTGCATATCAGCATTTATGAGGTTAAAGTTTATATAACAAAACAATTACCACAAAGTGAAATTTGCCCTGGGAGATTTTATGATTTGATTTAGATGGAAATAGCAGTTTATGGATTGTCATCCTGACGAGCACCTGCTCAGAGCTGCTCCAGAGCACACACCCTGTTAACTGTCCTTCCCTTTATAGACGCGTCTAAAAGTGTTTCACTTCACCAGGAATAAACTGCCATTACATGCTCCCAGTCCAGAATGTTACAGGACAACACAAAATGTTGGATTGTGTGTATTTTGTGTGTAGAATAAGGTGATATTGTATTATAGTGCTTTTGTGCAGGAATGGGTCCAGCTGAGTTTGACCTACATTCCCTCTGATCCCACAGCTGGACTAATCCAGATCAGACATTTACAAACACTAACACACAAGCACATTCATTTTAATATCAGTATTCCTGACCTGAAAAGTCTTTATGCAGGTCAGCCAGTCTATAAAATGTTCTATCTGTCTGTCTGTCTGTCTGTCTGTCTGCAGTATCTATTTGTCTGCCTGTCTGTCTGTCCGTCTGTCTATCCGTCTCTGTCTGTCTTTCCATCTGTCTATCTGTCTCTGTCTGTCTATCCGACTGTCTATCTGTCTCTGTCTGTCTATCTGTCTGTCCATCCATCTGTCTGTCTGTCTATCTACAGTATATATCTGACTATTTGTCTGTCTGTCTATTCATCTGTCTCTCTCTGTCTGTCTACAGTATCTATTTATCTGCCTGTCTGTCTATCCGTCTGTCTATCTGTCTCTGTCTGTCTATCCGATTGTCTCTTTGTCTCTGTCTGTCTATCCGACTGTCTATCCATCTGTCTGTCTGTCCATCCATCTGTCTGTCTGTCTATCTACAGTATCTATCTGACTATTTGTCTGTCTGTCTGTCTGTCTGTCTGTCTGTTCATCTGTCTCTCTCTGTCTTCCTACAGTATCTATTTGTCTGCCTGTCTGTCTATCTGTCTGTCTATCTGTATCTGTCTGTCTATCCAACTGTCTATCCGTCTGTCTGTCTGTCCATCCATCTGTCTGTCTATCTACAGGATCTATCTGACTATTTGTCTGTCTGTCTATTCGTCTGTCTCACTCTGTCTGTCCGGCTGTCTGTCTGTCTGTCTGTCTGTCTGCCCGTCCATCCGTCTGTCTGTCCATCTGTCTATCTACAGGATCTATCTGACTATTTGTCTGCCTGTCTGTCTGTCTGTCTATCTACAGTATCTATCTGACTATTTGCCTGTCTGTTTGTCTATCCGTCTGTCTGTCTGTCTATATATAGTATCTATCTGACTATTTGTCTGTCTGTCTATCCATCTGTCTGTCTGTCTACAATATCTATCTGACTATTTGTCTGTCTGTCTATTCGTCTGTCTCTCTCTGTCTATCCGCCTGTCTGTCCTTCTGTCTGTCTGTCTATCCATCTGTCTATCTACAGTATCTATCTGACTATTTGTCTGCCTGTCTGTCTATCCTTCTGTCTGTCTGTCTATCTACAGTATCTATCTGACTATTTGCCTGTCTGTTTGTTTATCCGTCTGTCTGTCTGTCTATATATAGTATCTGACTATTTGTATGTCTATCCATCCATCTGTCTGTCTGTCTGTCTGTCTATCTACAATATCTATCTGATTATTTGCCTGTCTGTTTGACTGCCTATCCGTCCATCTGTCTGTCTGTTTGTTTGTCTGTCTGTCTATCCATCTATCTATCTGTCTGTCTGTCTGTCTGTCTACAATATCTATCTGACTATTTGCCTGTCTGTTTGTCTGCCTATCCGTCCATCTGTCTGTCTATCTATTTGTTTGTTTGTCTGTCTGTCTATCCATCTATCTGTCCGTCTGTCTGTCTATCTGTCTATCTATCTACAGTATCTATCTGACTATTTGCCTGCCTGTCTATCCATCTGTCTGTCTGTCTACAATATCTGTCTGACTATTTGTCTGTCTGTCTGTCTATTCGTCTGTCTCTCTCTGTCTATCCGCCTGTCTGTCCGTCCGTCCGTCTGTATGTCTATCCATCTGTCTATCTACAGTATCTATCTGACTATTTGCCTGTCTGTTTGTCTATCCGTCTGTCTGTTTGTCTGTCTATATATAGTATCTGTCTGACTATTTGTCTGTCTGCCTATCCATCTGTCTGTCTGTCTGTTTGTTTGTCTATCTATCTGTCTATCTGTCTGACTATTTGTCTGTCTGTCTGTCTGTTTTCCTCTCTCTGTCTGTTTCTCTGTTCCTCATCCATAGTTGACCTTGATTGCAGTTCAGATAATATGAAGACAGAAAACACAGTCAGTGTATGTGTGTGTGTTCATGAGTACATGCACTTGTCATGTGCTAAAGGGTTTACAGTAAAGCCTGTCTAGGGATTTACAGCTCTCCCTGTCTGTCTTAGCTTTTCTATCTCTTTCTCACAGTGCATAGTCTGTCTTCATTTCTCATCCATCCCCTTATAGTAATGAATGTCAGTTCAATGCACTTTCCTCTGTGCGGTATGTGTTATTATAATAGGGTTTTACATGTATTATACTGTATGTGAGTTGTGGCTTGTGTGGACACATGGGTCTGAAGCAGTGAACTTTTATTCCAGTACAGTGCAGTACAGTGGTAGCATGTAGATCTGTGTGTGTTGTGATAACCCCATGCATGTATGTGTGTTTTCATAGCCCTTAGTGTTGACTTAACTTCTCATTTGTCTCTAAGCCGAGACATTGGTCTGATGTAGTGCACACTGACCTTCCACAGTGGATATCTGGACACCTGTCCATGTGTTTGTGTGTACAGATCTGTCGTCACATATCCATAAGCTTCCATTGTTTTCTCTGCATTATTTTTGGCTTTCCCTGACTGATAAGGACTCGGGTCGAGCCCATATCAAAATAAAGAGGCTTATAGATCAGATATTAAATCAAGAACATGTCAGAGCATTATAGCAGCCTCTATTGCATATGTTTTTGTTATTTTATTTTAAAGAAGTGGGAGACCTGTGAGACCAGACTAGCTGATCAGGCCCAGCGCCTAGAGGAACTACGAGCCAGACTAAAGCAGTCAATCCCAGATCAGCAGGAGGAGATGGAAGAAGAACGTCTCCTTGTGAAGGTACACTAACTCCAAGAAGTGAACAACACTGTAATGATCTTGGATGACTGTAAAAATGCTACGGTAAAACCCTGCTAATTGGCTAACAGTAAATTCCCTTACTAAGTAATATAAAAAACTGTAATAAATCTTAACAGGACATTTTACAGTAAAATGACTGTAAAATGACTTGTTACAGGAAACGTCCCCCTGGTAAGACCTGGGGTGAAGAATTGCTCAATTGCCAATTTTGTCCAAAAAAAAAAAAAAAACATAACAAAATACTGATAAATACTTTAATGAAAAAACATACTTCAACAGTTGTGTTGTTTTGTAAAGTTAAAAGCACCTATAGTGACAGTTAGCAGTTAGCCTGTGCTAAAGTCACACATAACAGCTTTTGTTTGTGCTGCCTGACACTTTGGATTTCCCTTCCTCCCTGCTATAGGCTTATTCCACTGTGATTCTCCCCCCTCTCTCTCTCTCTCTCTCTCTCTCTCCTCTGCCCTCCCCCTTTGTCCTGTGGGCTTTAATCTCGTTGGGCCAGAGGGTGAGAGAGAGATTGCGTGAGACAGAACTGGGACGTGTGGCAGTGTTTTCCGTCAGTGTGTGTGACAGTGGTGTGTTATGTTATGCAGGAGGTTCAGGATTGTTTAGAGGACTGGGCCGTCAGTCTTTCCGAGCTCAGCACCATGAAGACGGACCTGTCCCAGTACATCCTCACCGATGACGTCCTCCTCCTGCAGGAGCAAGTGGATCATCTGCACTGCCAGTGGGAAGAACTCTGTCTCAAAGTAAGACACACAAACATTACCTAGCAGACATACCATAGACTTTTGTATATATATATATATATATATATATATATATATATATATATAATATAATATATATATATATATATATATATATATATAATATAAATTATTTACTTTATTTAATAATTTTACCTTTTGAGAAGGTCCCCATCTGTCCTCAAAAGGAGGTTTTGTCAGATGTAGCAAACTTCTAGTGACTCTTTTATTGCAACAGTATAGCTAAGTAAACCCATGCACATGCAAATAGTTGTTATTTTTGTAAACTTTTATTTAGAGATGGCTGCATTAAGCAAAGATACTAGGAGGAAACAAAGCAAATATAAAGCCTACAGGAATTTCTTCCATGAAACATTGGCGGCTGTTTGTAACTCATTGAACTGACTGATTAACCTTGTTGTGTGTGTGTGTGTGTGTGTGTGTGTGTGTGTGTGTGTGTGTGTGTGTGTAGTTGAAGGAAATATTTAACCGTAAAATAAGATGTATGAATCTGTACTATTTTTATGTGGTTTCGAGGGGGAAAAGTGAAGATATTTAGTAACCACTGCTTTACACAACATCCTGGATGTCCTCAAAGGCATGTTTTGTCATATTTAACTTTTGGAGACACTTTGTCCCCAAATACTGCTAAGTAAACCTACACACACAGACAACATGCTCAAAGGAATTCCAGCTATTTTAAATACAATGTTAGCACACCATCAATACCCAAGAAACAGATGTGAGGATTTGTTTGATGTTTTTTCATCAGTGCTCATTGATTCAGCTGGAGTCATTGTTCCTGTGAAGTTTCTTGATGAATGATGTTCTGGTGACTATGATCCATATATTGATTTACTCTCTGTGCATCACTCGCATGAGGTCTCACTGGTGTTGAATATGGTCCTGGATCAGTCAGCTGGAGTCTCCTGGGGTCATGTTTTGGGGGTCTGGTGTGAGTTTTGGGGTGGGTAGGGGTCTTTGACACTGGAAGGAGTGAGCAGATGGTAGAGAGTGAAGGACACAGAGAAAAGACACAGAGAAGTGAATAGAAGCAGGAGTCTTTAGCTCTTTGTTTTGGAAATCACTCCCAGTGTGAGTCTGTCACACGCCGGAGTGTGAGTGTGTGTCTGTAGGGGGTGGTTGTGGAGGTGTTGCCTGGTAACAATGAAGTCCACATGTTGAGTTAGTTTGGATTTTAAAACTTTCTAGTGACAAGGTTCATAGAGATGTTTTGGCTGGAGATCTGATTATTTTAACAGAACTTATGTAACAACTGAATACCCTGCTTCCCTGTAAAGTACTCATATTTTTATTTTCCAAATTATTAACCTGTTTTACGAGTCTCTTTTAAATGAAATTTAATCTCTAATTTATTAGCATGAACCTGTAAACATACAGAATATTTTAGATCACCTAAATATATCGCTAATACTAGTAAAATATATAGTTAAAATATATAGTTCACATATTTTAAGGTTAAATGTATGTATGTATGTATGTATATTTATATATATATTTAATTATTTATTTATAGGGTGTGTCACAAAAACATGTTTAGATCACAAGATCACAATTGGTCCACAAATTAAAAGAAAAATGCAGCAAAATAAAGTAGATTTTGCATTTAAAAAAATAAATACAATAATCAAAAATAAACATTTGAATTTACATAATTTTCATAATAATTAAGCATATTTTCCCAGAAATCACCAGCTTGGAACACCACCTTGAAATTATTTATATCTAAATACTCAGCAGTTTTGAAATATTGAGCTTCAAAGTTTTTGCATTCCATACTCCTTTGTGGATAGACCCTTTTTGTTTTATTAAAAAAAAAAAAAAAAAAAAAAAAAAAATCCCAAACACTTAAAGAAAAACATCACATAATGTAAATATGTTAAGAATAATAAGAATATGTGAATAACTCAATTTTGACAATTTTGTTCACGTTTTAAGGGTTGTTGTTTATCATTTATATATTATATATATTTTTTATTCTCAATAGGTTTCCATTACTGTGATACAGTAGTTTTTTGTATTACAGTAAAAATACCTGTAATACGTTTGTTTTTTTTAAAATCAGTATAAAAAGCAGTACAATAATTAATGTATAAATTTTACATAATGTATAAATTTGACCATTTAAATATTTTTCCTATATTTTTTAATTGCATTGATTCTTAAATGTGTGCAAAAAAACATAATGGCTCTGAAATAGATTTCATTTATAAAGCATCATAAAGCAAAATATTAGTTTTTAAATATTAGTAATCTGCACATTATTTTGACAGGTTTTAGTGAGATTCCCTGTCTGAGTGTGATGCTTTCACATAGTTTCTCTGGTAACACGTTACCATAAGGTTAACTACTTTAGCTAACATGAACTAAGAATTAACAATACTTCTGCAGCATTTATTAATCTTTGTTAATTTCAGCATTTACTAAGACATTATTATAATCAAATGTTGTATTTGTTAACATTAGTTAATGCAGTGTGAACTAACTTAGATTTTTATTAACATTGACAAAGATTAATAAATACTATATCAAATGTATTGCTTATTGTTAGTTCATGTTAGTTAATACATGTTAACAAATCAGACCTTATTGTAAAGTGTTACCGTTTCTCTAATGTATCATCTCTCTCTCTCTGCAGGTGTCTCTTCGTAAGCAGGAGATTGCTGACCGGTTGAATGCCTGGATCATTTTCAATGAGAAGAATCGGGAGCTGTGTGAATGGCTGACACAGATGGAAAACAAGGTGGCGCACAGCGCCGAACTCAGCATCGAGGAGATGGTAGAGAAACTCAAGAAGGTGAGACAAATGTCTTCCATCACCCAGCCAAAAATGCCTCAGATACACAGAACTCTCTGATCTAGCATTTCGCTGTATTTTGCCTAAACCTAAATAGAAGAGCAGACATTCCTTCCTTCCCTATTTTGCCTAATATTGTAAGCAAGCAAACAAGAATATGGCAGTAAATAAACTCTCAAGATATTAATCGTTATTAAATTCTTTGCCCCCTTACACACAAATACTCACTCTACAGGACTGCATGGAGGAGATCAACCTCTTCAGTGAGAATAAGACACATCTGAAACAGCTGGGAGAACAACTCATCACTGCTAGCAACAAGACCAAAGAGACAGAAATCAATGACAAGATCAAGGACATCAACGACCGCTGGCAGCATCTATTTGATCACATTGAGGCCAGGTGAGACCATAAAGTAACACTGAGCATTGTCATGGTCAAATACACTAAATCAAATACAGTACATAATGCTACTATATTATAAATACTGCTAGAATGAGACCATAAAATGGTCAAACATAAGTAACTTTGCTGGATTTTTTAGGTTTTGGGTCATGTGATATGAACTGCTTTCTAAGATATATCCGAGACAGCACAGAGACGAATGTGGACTTTAATCTGACATTGATCCGACAAGAAGTGCAGTTTGTCACATTCAATGAAGCGTAAACATCAGCTCAGTGAACGTGCGCGTGCGCGTGGCATTAGTCCGGATGGGCGGTATCATGGTGGAACGTATGGAGGGGGTTGGTTTATTCTGCACTCCGTTTGATTGACAGTTCTTTGATTAGACAGATGGTTGCTGTAGCTTCATGTCACAGTGATGGCCAGCTTGTTGACTTCTTATCTCCAAGTCTGCTTTTCTTTTCTGCATTTTCTCAGATCTTTGGTTCTGGATCTCTCGGAGCATCTTAAAGCGCATCTATATGTGTTTATGTTCATGTTAGGCAACATACAGCAGTCTGACATATATCATGTTCCATATTACTTACAGAGATTGAGATTAGACCATATCTGTCTTTCAGCTACACTCTTAAAGCTGCAGTTCATAACTTTTTTTTGGTTAAAAATTGTCCAAGTACATAACCAGCCAGTGTTCAAAACTATCCCCTTACCTTATCCCGATTCACAATGGTAAGCTTGTAATGGTGGGTTTCCATGGGAAATTCGAGCATGCCGCCACTCATCTTTGCTTCATTACGTCACGTCTGTTTACATAAAGAAGGAGTCCCAGCTAGTAGGCTATATCGCATTTAAAGCCTTTTCTCACAGCAGCTGGAATAATTAAACTTATCATTTTGATGGAGGATTGTATGGTATGACAAATTAACGTTAGAGATTAGACTGAACAGAATTGAAATTTATTGTAATGCTTTGTTGGTCAGAACAAAAGTGGCAGATTTGTTACTTGTTCAGATGACATTTTCCGGTGAAAATTCTTGTTTTGGTCACACTTCCAAGAATACAATCTGTCTTTCCGAAGCACAGTATCTACTGGTGTGTTGACTGAAAGCCACGCATTCTCCTCAAAACATTAGATTCATCCACGCTGAGGAGCCGTACCGATATACAAAGATGATAATTCCACGATTAACTGTAATTACAGGTTTCAAACAGAGATGGCAACAAAGAGGCAAAACTTACGAACTGCAGCTTTAATAATAAGGGTTCCAAAAGAGGAGTTTTGCAGCAATGCCATAGAAGAAACATTTTTGGTTCCCCAAAGAACCTTTCAGTGACCCATCAGTTCTTAAAAAAAAAAATTATTTTCTTATTTTAAAGAACATTTTAGTAATCTAAAGATTTTTTTCCACTATAAAGAACCTTTTGTGCAATAGAAAGGTTTCATGGATATTGAAGGTTCCTCATGAAACCATTGATGTCAATAAAGAACATTTATTTTTAAGAGTGTATATGCCCCTTTGGTGGCTAATGTGTGATTTGTGCACCATGTGTTATGGGTTCCAAAAAAGATTCCTGACATTTAAGCAGAGAGCCCTCTTAATTTTTTTCTGAAGTTCATTTCTGCGGCTTTAAAATACAGCTGAAACATTTCGACAATAAGCAGATTATCTGGTGGAATGTCATTTAATGTAATTGTGTTGCTTAAACTAGCCTCTTAAGAGAGGATGGTGGAGGTTATATGGGAAAGGAGTTTGTGACCTGTTGCTCTGTTTACCTGCAGCACCCTCTTGCCTCGTAACAACAGATAAATTCACCTGTAGAGCTTTAGATCTTCACATGTGCAGTTGAGCAAAAATCTCTGCATTCACATTGACAGTGATTACTGTAGGTAGCTGGGTCTCAAAAACTGCTGCGTTATTGTGTTAGTAGCATGTTTGCTAGTTTTAATCAGCTTTACAAACAGGCGGGCAGACAAATTATGCCTTGCTGCAGACATTTCTATCATAGTTCCAAGCTGAGCAGATTCCTGAGCGTCGATAAGCGAATGTTAACTCTGGCTCTGTGCCACTAATGTCAAGGTTTTAGAGCTAAAACTGGCTTTGCAGGTACTAAAAGTAGCTTTGTGGATCAGTAGGTAACCAGGCACGAGACCTGCCTGTTTGTTGGCTCTCAACTTGAGCTGCAGCTTTACGCCTGTCAATATTCCTTCCCATCAACCACTGAGACTCCATGAGCACAAGTCATTTTCCCTGTCAGGATTTATTTTGTGCTAATGACCAAGTGACTGTCTATTATTATTTTGGTGAGCTGTTCCTTTAAATTCACTTTGTGTACATACAGAGAGTGTTGTAGTGATAGGCTGAGTGTGTGTCGATAATTCTGTTGAAGTCATTTGTTTTCTCTGTGTCTGAGGTCAAAGTTCACAGGCGTGACTCCAGCATGCTGGGCCTGTCTCAGCTGGTTTCTTGTGATTTCAGAGATTATAGACCATCTAACAGCACAGCTGTTTTCAACATCGATAATGATAATAAGAAATATTAAATCAGCATATATTAGAATGATTTCTGAAGGATCACATGACACTATAGACTGGAGTAATGATGCTGAAAATACAGCTTTACCATGACAGGAATAAATTACGTTCTAAAATTTAGTAGAATAGAAAATCGTTATTTTAAATCTTAATAATATTTCACAATAGTACTGTTTTACTGTATTTTTGAACCTAAATGTAGCCTTGGTGAGCCTAAGAGACTTTAAAAAAAATAAAAAATCTTACCAACCTCAAACATTTGAAAAGCAGTGTATGTATTTGTGCGTCACTCACACAACTTGCAAATGGGAGTGTGTGATTGAGACGAGTCTCTAAGCAGGATTACAGAAGTTGACACAGACGCGTCCGATTCTTTTGTCACCTAAAATCACAGCAGTGTTCACCCTCACAGCATCTGCACACGCGGCAGCTGCCGTCTGCTAGCACGGGCCTTTGTGTCCACTCACCCTCCCATAAGTCTTCTGTCTACACTTATTGTGTCTCTCAGCCAATCAGCATCAATGCTCTGTCCTTCTGCTCTTCTGCTATTTACTGAGTGATGGCAGCCATTATATTATTGAACTCTTGGTGTCTTACAAAACTCTGCTCACTATTGTTGGACAAAGGAGCAACATGGGACAGATGCTATGTTGAAAACACCCCGACTGAATACACACTAAACGATCTTAAAGATTCCCACTCTGGAAAGTTCATTAAAAATCATTGCTCACTGTTTTAAGGACCCATTATACTGCTTTGAGAGGTGCTGACCAAAGTGCTTGGATGAGGACATTTGTTTTCCAGGTTCCACTCAAAAGTTCCGACACCTGAGCTGAAACTGTTGCTATGGCAGCAAGTTTGTCGTAAGGTTATTTTAGTGTGTGTGTGTGTGTGTGTGTGTGTGTGTGACAGCATTGCCTGTTTGTGTATGTGTGGTTTTGTGTTTCTTCACAAAGAAGAGTCCACATTTTAACATAATCTTTATTCACCATGACTATCATCCTGAATGGATATCAAATACTGACTAACCGTGAAGTGGGACGATAGAATTAAACCCTTCAAAAGGGCTGAAGTGTGCTCTGAATCTTCCCAACACCCGTGAATCACCCTCTTCTAAAGACTGAAAGCAGCTCTATCTATGTGAGGGCCACCAACGTGGTTCCCTGTGACCCAGATTTATCAACTTATTTGGCTGAACTGCTTTAAAGTTTGAACTTTGAACCTGAATCAGTTATTGCAAATAATAATGTTAACTTTTACATTTTTGGACAAAATATGATTGGTGCTTGCCTGTTCAAAACATGCTGCAAAGATGCCAGAAGTGTCCCAAATGATGCACTAAACACTACACACTTATACTATGTGCTCTACTGTCTAGTGTGTGAGTTTTTTTAAGGTTATTTTGTTATCCAGGATCACATTCTGACAACCCCTCTCCTTCTGATATGCAAGGAAAGCTGTGACAGTAGAGTTCATGAACTGACCAAGATGTCATACCATAGTTTTTCCATCTAAAGATGCAGTTGGTGATCTGGGAAATGCTAACGTTAGCCTGCTAGCATTGAAAGTATACGATCCTACCCTCCCTGCAAATTGCCGTCCAAAGCCACGCCTCCTCCAAAACACATGAACTCACACACACACACACACAGCTGCTTTCGGCAAAGCGTCACAAGAGACAGTGTTAAACTATGTCATGTCTCAAAGTACATACCATTACAATAGTAATGAACATAAACAACTTAGAGAGCTTCTACCTGACTGCTGCAGATTCATTTCGGTGTTGATACTGTTGACATTGATATGCCTAATTCCGAGTCTGACTAAACAGCTGTGGTTAGAATGAATCTCTTAATTATGGTAGTTATGGTGTGAACACAGCAAAAACTCGTTGTTTTGATTCGGTAGGAACTGTAAAAGCTGGCTGCTGTTTGTTTGCGGTGCTCTGTGACTGACGTCTGTCTACATAAACTCTGCATAGCAGGAAACGTGCTGATGATGTCTGTGCGAACAGGGTGCGTGAGGGTATGTAAAAACATACGTTGACAGGCAGGTAGAACATCAAATTATTTTTAAATATAATAATTGGATGAACAATTTATGATCCTACGCCTTCCACAGATGATATATATTTATAAAAATACACTTACACTATTTATACAACAAAATGGCACAAAATAGTGCATAAGTACACAAATTGGGACACATCTATTGTGTTGCCGTGCAGTTACCAAAAGTGCTCTGAGTATTTTTTGTTTTTTTGATAGCTAGAGTGTTCTGTGTTTTGTGTATGTGTGTTGAAGGTACAGATGTGTTGTTTTAGATAAGGATGTATGCTTCTGATCATAAGTGAAGTTCTCCCACTTGTTGCTTAGAGATACGGCACAGTGTTCTTCTGGGATTGGTAATCTGTTGAGGTTAGGTTTGGATTTAATTAGCATTAGCCCATGTAACATAATCAAACAACACAGAGGGCTACAACACATGTAGATGACAGATCTATCTGTCTGTCTGTCTGGTTAATAATTTATACAACCAAAAAGTGTCTAAATACAGTTTGTCAAAAGTTATAGACGGCATATATATTGATTTATTACAAACCTATTTTTGTAAATGTTTTTCTTGAAAAGTGTGCTTGTGCTTTAGTTCTGACTTGGTTTGATATTGCAATGACATTCACTAAACTACACTACCACACTGGCTTAATACTGCTTTGAAAAATAGTCTTAGTTTGTAATGCAACGATTTTGATCAGATTTTAGTAGCTTCAGTTGAAGAAAGTGATGTATCCCCACTGTAAATGACGCATCTCTTGGCCACTCAGTGAAGGGGGGTTGTGAATATGAGAGAGGGACAGGAGGGTGGGAGCAATGTACACAGCAGCTCACGGTCTGTGAGAAGAGTGTGTGTGAGATCAGCTACAGTCAGACAGACAAACATGCTAACGCTAACACGAGAGAGTCATGGAGCCTCACCGGTTTGTGAGTAAGTGTTTTCTAATTGCACACACACGGGTCTTATTAAGCATGCATTCATGTGTGTGTGTGTGTGTGTGTGAGGGGGATGGGCAGTGCTTTTGTCAGTGTGTGTGCGCAGTACTTGTGCAAGACTGGTCAAATTCTGCTTTGCATGGAAACACACTTGTTTCTAGGGAGGACGTGCACGCTACTGATGTGCAGATGGTGCTCAATTCCAAACAAATATGCATGCACTGCGTGATGCGTGCATCTAGAATAATGCATCATGCATAGAATCAAGCATTACCAATGCAGTGAAAATTATATGCAACAATTTATTTTTAATATTTTTACATCTCTCTTATATTTCATCATCTTTTTAAGGCTTTTATGTTTCTACTGATGTGATATAGAGGACATATTGTCTCATTTCCTTATTCAAGCTTATTTCAGTGTGCCTTCTACAATTAATATTTTGAGTGACTGCATGCATCTATTATTTTCCCTTCATTTTCTTTGTGCTAATGTGAATAGCACAAACACTCTAATGCATTTCTGTCACGTGCAGTTGAGTTGTTGTGTGATGTCACTTCTTCCACATCAGCACTGTTTATTTTGGTCGGACCTCCATTGTAATGGTCACGTGACTATGGAGGAATGCCCCCATCCTCATACTCACATGACGTCACTTTTAGAGTAGTCTTAACACTAAGTGTTCTGGTGTGGTTTGAATAGAGTGCGACAGACAGATCTGACATGGGTCACCGCACACTCAAGCCTTTTTTCCTGTACTGAGTTTTTGTATATTAGTCAGCTGATAGGCTTGATGTGTAGGAATGACACTAGGTCAGGGAACTACTTTTTATGTGAACTGTTACTCAAGCACCACATAGAACAAAACTCATATTCTGTACTAGATATACTTATTTACCAGATAACTTAATATATTAATATTCATATCTATATCCATATCTTCTGGGGTTTTTTAGCGATAACCTATAAACTTTTCAAAATAGACTGATGACTCGAGGTTGTTAAACAATATCATATGCTTTTTATGAAGCCATCAGTGCACATTATTTCAACTTATTTTTAAAATAATCATGTTTGACCTCAGAATTCCTGGAAAAAGCTACCCATAATGCTGCAGAGAAATCTCCACCAATCAGAGAAACGTGGTGCTCACTCCCATGAAGCACTGTGAATGATGTAAAAGAGTCTATTACATATATTCTATTCTATTACATAATGTATTATTATAGTCTATTACATACAGAATATTATAGCTTTTAATTCATGTAAAAAATTATATTTTTGATAGATTGAACCAATGAAGATTGGACTGGGTCATAAGATAACATAAGATATCATTCTGTTTTAAAGAATTCTAGCTTTTTCCAGGTATAAAAGCCAAATGTGGCAGTAGCTTCACTGAATAACTGACATATTGACTGACTTGAGTAAAAGATTGATTGGTTGATGTTCGAGCGACCTAAGTTCGAGTCCCGTCTTTCTGTTTCCTCTCGTTTTGTCTCCTCTTACACTGTTATTTTAAATACCTGAAAAAATGTCAAGCAATTGACAGACTGACCAATTGTGTTTCAGGGTGAGGAAACTGAAGGAGACATTGGTAACAGTGCAACAGCTGGATAAGAACATGAGTAATCTCCGTACCTGGCTTTCCCGAGTTGAGGGTGAGCTGGCCAAACCTATCACCTACACCATCTGCCACAGTGATGAGATACAGCGTAAACTAGCAGAGCATCAGGTAATCAATGCATTCATTAACAAAACCACAATACCTTAGATGATTATCTAATTCTAACTTTATTTTTTATGTAAATATTTTGTCTTCAAAAAATACAATGTGTTATGGGATAGATTTATCTGATGCACCATCTTTATTAATAAGTTTATATTCCTTTATTATTTAAAATCAACATGAAGTTCCTCCTAATGTGGGATGCCTTTTGCATAATTTTAAAGTCTTGGCGACAGCGTCTTTCTTAGACGGCTGGTAGTTTGTTGAGTTTTTTTGGTATATGTCAGTCTTAGATTGTGATTTGTTTGTCACCACTAGGACTTGCAGAAAGACATTGAACAGCACACAGAGGGTGTGGCATCTGTTCTGACCCTGTGTGATGTTTTGCTCCATGATGCGGATGCTTGTGGCAGCGATGGAGAGAACGACTCCATTCAGCAGACCACACTCAGCCTGGACCGCCGCTGGAGGAACATATGTGCCATGTCCATGGAAAGGAGGATGAGGTCAATACAAACACTCAAATCAGCTTGTTTGGCCTCCTCAATGTCAATCTCTAGAAAGTTTACCATGTAAAACTCTACCATGCCCCCTGCAGGATTGAGGAGACATGGCGTCTGTGGTGCAAGTTCCTAGATGACTATGCACGCTTTGAAGAGTGGCTGAACACGGCAGAACGTACAGCTGCCAACCCCGCCACTAAAGATGTACTCTACACCTGTGCTAAAGAGGAACTCAAAAAGTTTGAGGTCTGATTCTGTTTAGTTCTGTTTATTGATTTTTTTTCACTAATAGCCTGTTCATTAAATAAGAAATAGCATCAGAACTGTTATACAGATTAAAATTGATATTTAAGTAGTGGCTTTTGCAACTGTCATTTAGATCTATTGGACATTTAACCCTTTTTTAAAAACATGCACACATGCAGGCATTCCAGCGGCAGGTCCATGAGCGCCTAACACAGCTGGAGCTGGTGAATAAACAATACCGACGCCTGGCACGAGAGAACCGGACAGACGGTGCCAGTAAGCTAAAGTTGATGGTACATGAGGGAAACCAGCGCTGGGATATGCTACAGAAGAGAGTTGCTGCTGTGCTCCGCAGGTTAAAGGTCAGATTTGGGTCATACACCACCGTTCAAAATTCAGTAATATCTTCTTTTTTAAAGAAATTAATATTTTTATTCAGCAAGGATACATTGATCAAAAGTAAAGGCATTTATAATGTTACAAAAGATTTCATTGTCAAATAAATGCTGTTCTTTTGAACTTTCTATTCATCAAATCAGAATCCAGAAAAAAATGTATCATATATATATATTACATTTTAAAATATATTAAAACAGAAAACATTAGCTTATGACTGTAACCCTGGTTCCCTGAGAAGGAGAACAAGATGCAGCATCTGAAGTTGACACAATGGGGAACGCCCTCGGCATGACCGGTGTCTGAACACTTGTACCCAACACGCCAGTCCATTGGCCGATGGCAGTTCATATCACAAGCGGAGCGCTAGTATAAGAGGGAACCTGCACAATACGTCATCATCTTTTTTGTCTGAAGGAGATGTGCAGGCAAACCCGATGCATGGCAACAAGATGCCGTATCTCGTTCCCCTTCTCAGGGATGAGTCGTAACTTGATGTTCCCTTTCAAAATAGAACTTCGACGTGGAGTATTGAGTTGACACTATGGGGAACAAAAACCCAATCCACCATGCTGAGGGGGTGCCTGCCTCTCTAGACTGTAGTATGCAAACCATAGTGGGCATAAATAACCTGACTCTCCAGATCAGTCTGTTAGAGTCAAGGTGCATCAACTCCCAGGCTCAAAATTGCGAGTCATAGACTCAGGCCCGCATTAAAAACACATAGGGCCCTGGGGTTATAGCAAATACAACGACCCTCTTTCATAGTAGCCTTGTTGCCACAATGTTTTCTACCACAGGAATAATTAGTATTAAAAAAAATCTTATTTAAGTATTTAAAAAAATCTTAACACACAGATATACATTGAATTGTATCTCTATATAAAATTAAAAAAAATATTCCAGGCTACAACACATTAAAAGCATAAATGCATTAACACCAGATATAAGGTCAAAGCAAACAGGTTTCCAGAAACAGAAACAACTTTTACCCTTTCCATTTCAACTCAACCCCTAAGGAAACTGCAGGGTAGCTTAAGCTCTATTTATCCACTGTAAAGCCAGAGGGGAGGGAGCTCAGCCCTGTCCAAGTCGTCTTGGAGACCCACTCAGAGACTTACAAGCACTAATCGAGCAAATGCTGCCATAACAAGTCGGAAGGCCATAGACAGACTGCTCTTCCTTACCAGGTCCTCTAAGCATAGGTCACCAGAGTCGTGAGTGATACGTGCTATAGGTGAGCGTAAAGCCCTACTTCTGGACCTGACCATCCCTGGGGAGGGAACAGACGGAACTGGATTAATTACAATTCCGTTTTTTCCTGCTCTTATTCTAAAGGATATCGTCAGAACAGTGTAACATGTTTCCCAAGATGCTTTAAACCCTTAGTAATATTTCTAGCTATTACTATTGCCACTCTTCCGAGGGGGAGCCAATGTTTACTCCTACTTAGGGAAGGAGGGACATGAGAGCAATGCATAGCATTGTTTCCTAGTTATTCTCATTACCCATGCCCTAGACCCCAAGGAGGCAGCAGGGGAGACATACTCTGCTTAGAGACCCTAAGTAACTGGGGGAGAGCATCTCATACCCTGCCTTCGGTAAAGACAATCTACCTATAGAGCACCCTCCCAAAGGGGAACGATATACCTTCTTTAAGCTCCAACTAATAAAGAGGAGACTGGAAAGGGAGCCTACAAGGAGCCAAAGCCTTAGCAATAAGCCTCCAGGCTAAAACCTCACTGTTGCTGCCCATACAAGGGGAAGCCTACTCCTTACTCACCCTTGGGGAATTAGCACAGGGCATCAGGTTGTGTGCCCACAATACTCATCACTCCGGCTAACCGCCAGACTATATATGAGTAAAGGGCTTCCCAAGAGTGATATCCCTGCTTCCAGACACAAATATAAAATGGGGAGGGGAGATAAATGAGACTCAGGAAGTATTAGTTGCCTTATTCCCACTCATCTTGCTCTTCCTCTAAAGGGAGGCCCATGTGCTCCATTGACCATAGAAAGTGTGCCCAAGCTAACCTAAGATCACCTAAGCCTCTGAAGAGGATGCCTCTGAGGATTACTTTGATTTTACCACAGAATTGCCTTAGAGTTTCCACAGGAGAGCAACATCTCTCCTTAGAGAGTAAATGAAGAGGAAGGAAGGAAGGATACTATATTCTGGTCCTAACCTTTTTGTTCTATCCTATAAAATACTAGAGCAAATATTAAAGGGAGAGTGCAAAATGCTAGTTTTCAACATTGCAGACTACAGCCTTCTTCCCTTCCTGGCAAGCTCCAAACTCTCACCCATGAAATTGGGCGGAAATGGAGCCGCACCTCTACATCCTTGCTAAGAGGAGCTTACCCAACTGACGTAAGGAAGAGAGCAAAATAAGGTGGAGAGATAATGATGACTCCAACTTTATTCACCCTGCATCAACCCTCGACTATAGGAGCACTTTGTCCCATTAAGGGAATTAGAGAGGGGAGCTTCCTCATAGAAAGCATGCTCAACCCAAGAAATGCTTCAGAAGACTGAGCACAACTGCTGCCCTCGGTGACAGCAGGATGATGTACATCGTCACTGTCATCCATTTTATTATCAAGCACAAACAAAAAAAGGTTTGTAGAGGGTTCACCTTGACCACAAATAGTCACCGCTTCCCCGAATTCCTCGGCCAGCTCAATTTGCGACCCCCACAAGTGTAGATGCCGCGCTGCCTC
This sequence comes from Megalobrama amblycephala, assembly GCF_018812025.1. Classification (NCBI taxonomy): domain Eukaryota; kingdom Metazoa; phylum Chordata; class Actinopteri; order Cypriniformes; family Xenocyprididae; genus Megalobrama; species Megalobrama amblycephala. The sequence continues at coordinate 29,306,659 of NC_063053.1, read as the reverse complement.
AGCAACAGCAGGCCAGACCAACGAGGCGCAGGTGATTGTCCCCCCACCCCCTCACCCACCTTGAAAAGAGAGACAATGTAATTGGAGCTTCCTTACCATGAACTTATAACAGGTCCCTCAAAAGTGCCAAGGCCAAGACAGATAACACAGAGTTTGGGTGAGTCCTCTGGTGCAAGGAAACACCTAAACGGACAACCACACTGACGAAAACTTATAGACCCATTCGCCATTTTGCTGTCTACTTGTTCAAAACAAACAGATCCTGAAGACAAAAAAGATGATGACGTATTTTGCAGGCACCCTTTAATACTAGCGGGTGCTCCACTTGTGATGTCATGGACTGCTGTCAGCCAAGCCGAGGGCGTTCCACTTTGACTAATATTTTACTATATTACTGTATTTTTGACAGAATAAATGCAGCCTTGGTGAGCATGAGACACTTTTAAAACATTTAAAAAATCTTACTGACTCCCACATTTTGAACAGTACTGTATATTAAATATTAAATTCTCAAATACTGACTGGTTTCGGCAGTGACACTTAATAAACCTAAAAACCTGCAAAACTTTAAATTAACTGCATCTCTGGCTTTCAAATTTTTGTCACTGTCCTGTCCTGCTCCACTTTTCATTTCCATGCTAACAAAGAATACATTTTTGGGTGGAAATTTAAAAAAAAAATGTTAGTAAACTCTAAACGCTTCTCTGTGCAGCATTTCACATCTCAGCGTGAAGACTTTGAAGGAACGAGGGAGGGGATTCTGGTCTGGCTAACTGAGATGGACCTTCAGCTCACTAATGTGGAGCATTTTTCAGAGAGCGATATTCATGAAAAGATGCGGCAACTAAATGTTTGTACACTCCTATCTTATCTAAAACATTTTTAATGTAATTTAAAAGGTTTAAACATGTTAAATGAGTCTAGACTGCAGTCAGAATGCAAATTTTTTTGTGCTTTGACATCCTGCAGGCATTTCAGCAGGAGATCACTCTAAACACAAATAAGATTGATGCGCTGATTGTGTTTGGAGAGAACCTGATCCAGAAGAGCGCTCCGCTGGACGCTGTACTCATCGAAGATGAACTAGAGGAATTGCACTCCTACTGCCAGGAAGTGTTTGGCAGGGTTGCCCGATTCCATTATCGTCTTATCAGCAGACGCCCGGTCGGTTTGAAAAGACTCGTCTCACAAACACTCAACAATTACTCTTAAGCATGAGTACTAACTTACATCCTTCCATCCCTTTCCTTTCACAGGTGCTTGAGGAGGACAGAGAGTTCTCGGACAGAGACACAGATCCGGAGGACTCGGCTGATTTCAGTGGGGTGTGGGAAAGGGAAAGGGAGGAAGATGAGGCAGCTATGGGCTCCGATGTTTCGCTGACGGTACGTCAAGCCGTGTCCCACCTGTTACCACCTGCTCTGGAGCGCTCAGGGCGTGAGACGCCCGTCAGTGTGGATTCTATTCCGCTGGAGTGGGACCACACCGTCGATGTGGGAGGATCTTCATCTCCAGAGGATGATGAGGAGTTGACATACTACAGCGCCCTATCAGGTAACTCTTTACTGACTGGTCTCTGCCACATTATTAAAACGTATCTAATGCTGTTATATGGTGCTCTGTTAGTGTTTCTAAATCTCAGTCCATTATCTGCTGCTCTATTAGAGTGTATCTAGATTTTTTTGTTTCGTACATATCTCTCTGTTTGTTTTTTTGCTGTTTTTTAGTGTGCCTATATCTCTGTCTGTTATGTACCTTTCTGTTAGAGTATATCTAGATCACTATCTGTAATCTGCCACTCTATTAAAGTATATGTAGATCTCTCTGTCCGCTATCTGCTGCACTGTTAGGTCAATGTAGATCTTGCTTTTTCTCTTTTTTGCAGCTTGTTTCTACTATCCAATGCTGTTATCATGTTATATCTATATCCTGCTGTCTTTTATATGACATTCTGTTAGGGTGTATGTAGATCTCTGTGTCTGTTATCTGATGCTCTATTAGTCTAAACAATTCTGTCTGCTATAGTGTCTCTAGCTCTGTCTGTCTGCCGCTCTTCTGTTGCAGATGTAGAAGTCACTGAGAGCTCTCAGTCATTTGTTAAAGTTACATCTAAAGCTCTGAAAGCTGTGTCCGGTAGGCATCAGCCTGCTGCATGCTGTCAGCATTCTGCACATTGCATATGTGTTTTTGCATATATATAAATATCTGCATGAACCCAACTGCATCCTACATGCTTCCTTCTTTTGTCTTTAAATATAATCAACATTTTATTCTTTGTGCTCACTGCCTGGCTGCTCACTGCTTCCTCTCTCAAGCAGCTGCCCATGTCATGCTCCTAAAGTCCCCTGATTTATGTTTTATTGTTTGCCAAGAATCTTCTTCTGCATGTTGCAGTACTTTAACAGATGTTTTTCATAATGCACGTCAGTTTTGTGACCAGTGAACCCTTTTAACATTTCCAGATTTCTCAAAGCGGAAGTTGTCATAATCCACCTAATTTTATGCAAACTTTGAGATATTGCATTAAAAAACGTTGGATGGAAAATGCCAAGATGCGCATAAATTCTAAAAAAACATGGACTCAATTGAGGCGTTTGATGACAAAGTTTATTGCATTTCGTCTGCGTGCCTTGAGCAGCAAGTAATTTATGATGTACAGAAAATGATCCACAGTGGCTTCCCCAATTGCAGCAACTTCCATTTTTGTTACAGATATTTTGTGATATTTTACAGATATTTCCCAGGAAGTGACGATTTTGTTGCCTTGAACACATGGGATCAAAACGGTGCTTTATTCGCAAATGTTTTATGCTATATTCCAATTTTGTGCATAAGTTAAATTTGCAACTGTGGATGGTAACAGTTATAGTTGGGTAGACTTCTATAGTGGAGCGGAAACTACAACAAATCACATTTTCGTTTTTTCTTTTGCTCCAATAGCAAAAAAAAAAAAAAAAAAAATCCACAATAGTGTTTCTATGACTTTCCAAAAGGGGAAAAAAATTATCGAGACATTGATTACGTTGGTCAGAAAAAGTGAAAAAAGTGACGTGAAGGCCAAGTATGGTAAAGCCCAAAGTATAGTACACTTTTTACGCGTACGCGAGAAGAGTACGCATGTACTGTATGCAGATTTTTTGTAACCGCGCATACTTTTAATTAATTTTCTTGCAGTAATTAGCAGTAATTAGTTTATGCACAAGGTGGCAACTGTGCCCTGGGGGCGTTTACAAGGTAGTCAAAGAAAAACTGCATAAACAGAACAGACCAGAACGCATGCAAGCTACAGCGACAATGGAGGCCTACATAGATGAGGGATTGTGTGAAGAGGTTAGAAAGTACCCTCATTTGTACAACTGTAGCATGAAAGAATGCAAAGATGTTTACATGGGTTGTAACTCATGGCGAGAGATTACTCAAAACTGCGCATGCGTAGTGTATGCATACATGTAGAATCTAAAGTATACTTTGCAAGGCTGTGCGTTCGACTGGGTGCGTACACTAGCGCACTAAAAAACGTATACCCCGGGCTTTACCCATACTCGGAAATTGTCCTCTGCATTTAACCCATCCAGGTTAGTGCACACACAGGGCAGCCATTTTTGCTGTGGCACCAAGGGAGTGATTGGGGGTTAGGTGCCTTGCTCAAGGACAACTCAGTCATTCCTGCTGGTATTGAGAATCGAAACCTTTGGAATACCAGTCTGACTCTCTAACCATTAGGCCATGACTATCCTAATGGAGAGAGAAAGATGTCAAATTTGCCGTCACTCCCTCAACTGCTGTATAGAAACACTCAAGCAGCAGCATTAACCAGTTTTCTGTAATTTAATACCAAGGCAAGGAAACACAAAGTATAGTGTTGTAAATTTCTTTAGATTTTTAAAAATGAAAACTGTGGAACTGTGGAAAACTGTGGAAACTCATAATCACAGTCTCTGAAAAGGGTCCATTGCATCTTTTTTTTAATTTACTTTTTCAGCAGCATGCTCTGTAACTGAGTGATGACTTCCTGCATGCTTGTTTTGAGTGATATTAGGAGTTCAAATATATCTCTCTCTGTCTCTCGCTCAGGGGGAAGGTCAGTGGTGGAGACGTGGCACTCTCCTGATGCACCAGACAGGAAACGAGTGAACAGAGAGATCATACGCAGTCTCACATCTTCACCCACTGACACCAGCACACAGTACCACCCACAGGCCTATGTGAGTACCCACACATGCTTATCGAACTGTGTTACACACACATTAACATTGGCTAACACATTTTTTGTTGTATTTCCACTCTCTCTCTCTCCAGGATAAACTCATGTCTGAGTGTGCTGGCAGTATAGACTGTATAAAACGAGTGAAACTGATTCTGAATGAGGAAGAACAACTGGAGGATCATGGCCTGACGGTCCTCTCTGCATCAGATAAGACTGGTACTGCTGTTTGTATTATGTACACACACTTTTACAGACATGTTCATTCAAATATATGTGACCTTTGCCCTCTGATCTATGGCCTCAGGTGTGATCGAGCGATGGGAGATCCTGCAGGTGATGTCGTGTAGCGTGCCGCAGGATCTTCAGCAGTGGCACAGACTGAACTCTGACCTCACCAATGTCATGGCGTGGCTGAATGCTGTGATGCCTGAGCTAGAGAAACTTCAAACTCTAGAGCCAAAAATCACCATCAGAGACATGGAGAGCAATATCCACAAACTAAAGGTACGTATGTACGAGAGACTTCTTTCAAAACCATTAAAAATCTTACCAACCCAAAACTTTTAAAAGGTAGTGTATATTAATTAGGAATTTACTATAAAAAGTTTTTTTTTTCTTTCATTAGGACATGCAGAGGACTTTTAACGGCTACAAAACGGTGATGATTGGCATTAATCTTAGTGGGCGGGGCTTCCAGCATGGAGACAGCACTGAACTACGAGAACTGCGTGAGAATCTGCAGTTAGCCAATCAGAAATGGGCACAGGCCTGTGCGGCCCTGGACAGCTGGGAGCACCGACTGCATCAAGCTCTCATGGAGTGTCAGGTGAAGAAAACCACCAGGGTGTGCTTTAAAAGTGTCCAATGCCTGATTTGACAGACGGAGTTGAGACAAAATAGCAATGTACCTTGAATGTTTTGTTTGTTTTGCAACAGCATGTTTCTATGCACTTTCACACATCTGCCGTTGTTACATTCTGTGGTAGTGAGATTTTATCTCAAGATACAAAACCAAAACATGAGATGATTTGGATGTTTGTTGCTAAAGGTTGCAGAAATGGGTCAAAAGTCTTAAATTCTCTTGATCACTGCCATTTCTAAAAAAAAAAAAATTGGAAAAAAAAGTTCAAAACAAAAAGTTTTGAGTTGTTTTGAGTTGAATTGTCAGATTTTCGCCAATGTTATTTATTATATTTTAAAACTATATGTAGTTTTTATTATATTTATTTAGTTTTATTAATATTTTGAATTAGCTGTTATTTTTATATATTTTTTTTTTTAAATTTTTGTTTCATTTTTTAATTGATTTTATTTAGTTTAGTTTTACAGTACATATTTCTAGTTAATAATATTAGTGCAAAATTTCTCATTTTTATTTAGTTTATATTTTCTGTTAAGTGAAATAAAGCTGAAATTAATAAAATATTACTTATATTTTATTAATTTGAGCTTTATTTCACTTAACAGAAATGTTTTAAAGGGATAGTTCACCCAAAACTGAAAAATATTCCAAGCTTTACTCACCCTCAAGCCATCCTAAGTGTATATGACTAACTTCTTTCAGACAAACACAATCAGAGATATATTTAAAAATATCCTTAGTCCTCCAATGTTTATAATGGTTGTGAATGGCTGCCCAAATTTGCAAAAAAAATGCACCCATCCACAAAATAAATTCATCCATACGACTCCAGGGGGTTAATAAAGGCCTTCTGAAGCGAATCAATGCATTCATGTAATACAAATATCCTTATTTAAAACTTTATAAAGTAAAATAACGAGCTTCCAGGGCAACAGCCATACGCATTCGACGTACGTCCAAAAAGGGTGTGAGATGATATGACGTACTACGCGTTGTAACGTCATGACATTGTGTACTACGTCGTAGAAGTTAGCGCTTTTTTAAGTTTTAATTAAGGATATTTGTCTTGCACAACCACATCAAATCACTTCAGAAGGCCTTTATTAACCCCCTGGGGCCAGTTGTTCAAAAGTAATCTGATCGGATTTCGGCCATTGGATTGGATCAAATCTTGAAAATGGGTTGTTCAAAAGGAAAAAAGGATTCTGAAATCAGATTAGATCACGGAATCCAATCCTAGTTTTAATCTGGATCAAACCTTCAGTTTGTGTTGTTCAAAACTTGTCAGTAGGATTTGGATAACTTTGATCCAAAAAAAACAGGATTATCCTGATCCCAACAGGGGGGAGGATTTCAAGGTGGATTCCAGGAGGAAAATGTAGTAAAACTTTAAAACTGGTCAAAAAATACAACATTTATATCATGTAATATACATACACATTTTTTTATTTTGCTCTTGATTAGTTTAACTGTTAAATAAATTAGAAGTAGACATTAGCCTACATATTTAGCCTTTCGGTAACCTACTGTAAAGTAAAAAAGATTTTGGTGCCATAAAACAATCCCCAAACAGCTGTAAATATCCAACAAAAATATTATATTTAATTCAAAACCCATATTCTCTCTATCATCATGTCCCTTTAGGGGCTCCGTAGAGCAACGGTAATCCAGATTTGGTAACCAGTACAAAAGTAAGATGGATTACCTGATTCTGGATAGCAAAACATGGGATTTCCAAATCCAGATCATTCTGATCCAGATTAAACTTTTTGAAAAACTGACCCCTGGAGTTGTATGGATTCATTTTTTTATGGATGGGTGCATTTCTTTGTCTTCAAAATTTGGGCAGCCATTCACAACCATTATAAACCTTGGAGGACTAAGCATATTTTTAAATATATCTCAGATTGTGTTCATCATTTTTGTCATTTTCAAGATAGTCATTTTCACCTAGGTGAGTAAATCATGGAATAATTTTTTGGGTGAACTATCCCTTTAATAGTTTTAGTTAATGATAATAACCCTGATTTACACTTGTCAAAATGCAAGGGGTTATTGTCAGGACAAATGCTGCATTCACGCCACCGCGTAATTACCGTAATTTTGAGATGACAACACGTGACGTTATATTCGGAGCTGTTCACATCCTCAGATTGGGAATTATGCGTTTCTATGGCACCACTATCAACACCTAAATGAATCTACAGCGCTCAGGTAGTACAGCGCCCACGTCAGAGCTTTCAGAAAACTCCGTTTACAAACTGTAATTACGAGCTCTATGAGGACGGGAACGCTTTTTACGAGCCAGCGTCTCGTAGTTACAGTAATTACGATATGGCGTGAGCGCACCATTATTTATAAATTGTGGGCCATTTCTTCCTGCAACTTCCTGTAGGGCTTCTGTAAATGTCTTGGTATAATGAAGTCTGAACTGAGCACACACAAGCATTCATCTAATGAAGACCTGTGAGAAACACAGACTCATCTGTATTTTCTGTTCTGTTTTTCCCCAGGAGTTTCATGAGACTCTTCACTCTCTGCTGCTGTGGTTAGCTAAAGCAGAAAGCCAGCGCTACATGGTCAACATCCATGACACAAACACAGACCTCAACATCCTGCAAGAGCATCAAGACACACTCAAGGTGTGTGTTTGTGGGCAGGTTCTGCTATTCTTGTAAAATATCTGAAAATCTCCCTACAAAAGTAATAAACCTGATGAACCTGACTTAATTTCTTGATTAAAATCTCAATATAATAGTTGATAGAGTTGTCGTCTGTGCATAGGCTGTTCAGCAGGACTTACAGTCTCGTGAGAGCGAGGTCAACTCCCTGCAGGAGATCTCCTCACAGATCCTACTACAGGACCAGGGAGAAGACACCCTGGAGGCCAAAGAGAAGGTTCACGTCATCAGCAACAAGTTACGGCTGCTGATCAGACAGATCGCACACGACCTGCTCACACTGCAGAGCAGACTGGTATGTTTCATTCAGTCTCACACACAAAAGCTTTCTCTGCAGGCTAGGCTGGTCTGTTTCAGTCTCACACATTGATTTTTGATCTCTGCTGTTGTGTCGCAGGACTCATCTGGTCCAAATGTGGGCAGGACAGCATCAACACAACACCAGGTACAAGAAACGCTTTCTCCATTAATCTTTTCCTCTCACTCCCTGTTCAGAATGGAAAGTATAGGACTGGTTTCTGGTGTAATAAACTGGTGTTATTTACAAAGTGTAGATTCATTATTAGTAATATTATTTTTATAATTAATATTGGTATAGTTGTTATTATTATTCAAGTTGGAAATGTCATTTTGGGGTCTATGCCCCAAAAATGGGACTGACAGTTAAGAGGTTAATGTTCCTATTGTCAATATGATACATTTTATTGTGAAATATTTTGCCCTGAGGTCTGCTTGAAAAATAAAACAATTTCAGCACGATATATCGTTTTATCATCGATAAAACCACCATGTCTAGTACGATCGTAAGATCAAATTTAGGACGGTTTCTGCGCAACATTTTATAAATGAGGCCCCTGGTCTTTAAGAGAACATCTGCAAAGGATTTTTACTTACAATGACAAGTACTTTGTAAACCACGGGAACACCACAGGACAGCAAATAACACCACTTAAAAATACAGACAGAGTACAAAATGCATAAACTATTAGAATTGTGTGCACCGTTTCCTTTAGTTTGGCCAAGCTAGACATCAAGACACCAAGCACCACGGTTCGAAACGCGCATGATTTTTGGATTAATTGCAAAGTTTATTATCTGCATGTGTTTTAGGTCCTGTCAGTTTAAACATTCGAGTGATTTTAAACCATTCGAGCACAACGTGACGTGAAAGAGAACTCAATTTGGAACTCGCACGCTGTTTTCTGTGCGCGCACACAGAGCAGCACAGACAGAACGTGAACACCGGATTTCGTTCTCTTCCTCATCTATTTGTGCCTGAACGGACACATACACCAAAATTATGTCAAAATGCCCATCTGGGTGAGTATTGTCATAAACACAGTCGCGTATGGCTTGAACATAAACAATTGAGAAAGAAAACCGATGCTTATTATATTGGATCGATGCATTAGGTCTTCAAGTGACAGCAACCTAATATGCTGCTGTCTGTGTCATTGTTAAAGGTGCCTTAGATTCAAAAATTGAATTTACCTTGGCATAGTCAAATAACAAGAGTTCAGTACATGGAAAAGACATACAGTGAGTCTCAAACTCCATTGTTTCCTCCTTCTTATGTAAATCTCATTTGTTTAAAAGACCTCCGAAGAACAGGCGAATCTCAACATAACACCGACTGTTACGTTACAGTCGGGGTGTACGCCCCCAATATTTGCATATGCCAGCCCATGTTCCCAACATTATGAAAGGCATTAGACAAGGGCAGAACGTCTTGATGTGCACAGCTGAATCATCAGACTAGGTAAGCAAGCAAGGACAATAGCAAAAAATGGCAGATGGAGCAATAATAACTGACATGATCCATGATAACATGATATTTTTAGTGATATTTGTAAATTGTCTTTCTAAATGTTTCGTTAGCATGTTGCTAATGTACTGTTAAATGTGGTTAAAGTTACATCGTTTCTTACTGTATTCACGGAGACAAGAGCCGTCGCTATTTTCATTTTTAAACACTTGCAGTCTGTATAATGCATAAACACAACTTCATTCTTTATAAATCTCTCCAACAGTGTAGCATTAGCCGTTAGCCACGGAGCACAGCCTCAAACTCATCCAGAATCAATGTAAACATCAAAATAAACACTGTACTTACACGATTAGACATGCTGCATGACGAACACTTTGTAAAGATCCATTTTGAGGGTTATATTAGCTGTTTGAACTTTTTTTATGTTTAAGGCAAGCGCGAGCTCCGTGGGCGTGGAGCACGAGATTTAAAGGGCCACACACCCTGAATCGGCTCATTTCTAATGATGCCCCAAAATAGGCAGTTAAAAAAATAAATTTAAAAAAATCTATGGGGTATTTTGAGCTGAAACTTCACAGACACATTCAGGGGACACCTTAGACTTATATTATATCTTTTAAAAAAAGTTCAAGGGCACCTTTAAACAACAAAATACAAATTCTTTTCAAATAGAGCTATTGAAGTCAACTGGTGAAATTGTTTTCGTATCGCAATATATATTGCAGAAAAACAAAATATTGCAATGTCAGTTTTTTCCAATATCGTGTTGTACAATGAGCTCTGTCTCAAAAGTTTGATTCCTTACGAGCCCTATATATAATAATAATAATTTAAATGAATTTTTTTTTAAATGTACTAGGTCTTATTTGCAGCTGTTGGTCAGAATATAGATTTCATCTTCTAACTTTGGTTTTGACACTGGCATGAATGAAGGTTTTGGTTACTGGTGGTAACAAACACTGACTCATATTTCTTCTCTCACTAGGAAGCCGCAGGAGTTCAGGCTGTTACACGGGGATCTCCCACGAGTGGCAGGTACACACTGATAGTACTTCTATGCATCTGCGTTCAGTCATGTGCTTTTGTGACCTTATGTACCCTTGCTGAAATAGATGTCTCTCTACTAGTGCTCTCTTCACACACCCTAGTTCTTAGTGGTTCAACGGATCACGAAACTCACAGTTCGGATCATATCACGGTTATTAGGTCACGGATCGGATCATTTTTCAGATCAGCAGCAAAAAAAAAAAAAAAAAATTGGGGGTCGGGGGTAACTTTGCATTTAGCCTATTACTTAGCCCACTTTAACTACTCCGATACCACAGCAGGAACTACTAGCCTAGTCTACATTATCTACATTTTAGGTTAAAATTTATATACAATACTATTCAAAAGTTTGGGGTCAGTATGATTTTTTATATATATTATATAGAAATTAACACTTTTATTCAACAAGAACACAATAAATCTACATTTTAGGTTAAAATGTATATACAATACTGTTTTAAGATTTTGTTTAATATTTTATAGAATTAACACTTTTATTCAACAAGAACACATTAAATCAGTCACAAGTGACAGTAAAGACATTTGCATTGTTACAAAGGATTTCTATTTAGATAAATGTTTTTTTTTTTAAACTCTATTCATCAAAGAATCTAGGGACCCACTGTATACACTATGTAGGATTTTATTCGAATAAGAAGTCTCTTATTCTCGCCAAAGCTGCATTTATTTAATGAAAAACTACAGTAAAAATAGTAAAAATTTTGAAATGATTACAATTATTAATAATAATTATGATTTTAATATTTTTTTAAATATAATTTATGTTTAGCTGAACTTTCATTTCATTGCAGGACTGATAAGGCTGATTCGTCCCCAGCGAGGCCGTTCCTGTATCGTGTCCTGCGAGCGGCTTTTCCCCTCCACATCCTCTTCCTGCTGCTGCTGGTTGTGGCGTGTCTGGTGCCTCTCTCAGAGGACGACTACAGCTGCACTCTCTCCAACAACTTTGCCCGATCCTTTTACCCCATGCTCCTCTACACCAACGGACCGCCTCCCACATGAGCACGAACACATGTACCTGTCACTAACACGCGTCTCAGTAGAATCAGTTGGGATGTTGTCCAAGCTTCCCGGTTAACTGTCCTGTAGCAGAACCTGTAGCTCTGTTTGACGTGAGCCAAGTTTGGGCTTCAGTACTCAATACATTTCCCAGCAGCAGTCAATACTTGTTCCTGAATCTGTTGCTCAAGGAGAGGGATTTTTCTGAAGCCATCCAGAACCTGTCTTCAGGAGCCTTTCATCATGATGTACATTTGTTTCCTTGGAGAACACTTTGACGGAAAGGGTGCCTTGTTGAAGGTGCACTATAAATGGTTTCAAACTGTATAGTATGTAGCAGCACATTGAAACACTTCTTCACACAAATGTATTTATTTTTGAAATGTAAATGACAGATAATCGAACCTACTATAGTTCACTCATAGACTTTAAGTCGGCCTGTATTTTTTAACTAGAATCCCTGTTTGTATGTCCGAGTGACGGGACTTGCTTGAATATCAGTTGTTTATACAGTCTTGTTTCTAGGAGTCAATGTGAAATGACTTTCAATGATAAATATATATTTTATTTGTAGCTGTTTTAACTGCCATTTCTTTGGTTTAAGCCATGGAGGAAAGACACAGAGGCATCAGGGTGTGTGCAAATGTAAGAGTCCTTTGCTTAATTTATTCAGTCTAAAGTTTGGTGGCTGTGTTGTTTTCATTTATGTGTGTGTGAATAATGTAAAACTACTGAAATTATTAAATTATAATTGGTAAATGATCTCATTGGAGATATAAATTATATCTGGTTATGTTCTTTATTGTTCATAGGTAGAATTTCTCTGGCAGGAGACTCTAATGTCCAGATGTTCTTAGTTTTACTTTTTTGCTGGATGGTTAAAATGTCTCATAGAAACACATTTCAGATGTATCCACATGATTTTATGTGGCTTTTATTTTTATTTAGCCACATAGTGAATGTCAGTTTTGAGGTAATAATATGGTGAAAAGGCCATTAGTCAATCTTCTGCTCGTACTAACTGCCAAAGTGTCAGAGACTTCATATGGTTTATAATCCGTCATGATTTCTTTAAATAATGCTGTTTGTTTGATGTTTTTAATTGAATTGTTATAGTGGATTACATTATGGTTCAACTGAAATAGACTATGATATAAATATTCATTAATCACAGAGATACATTTACTTTATTATGAATTTATTTTGCAGCAAACCTTGCACTGTCAGTGTCAAACACTGGTTGAAGAAAATATAAAGTTAGATGATGTTGGTGCTTTTTTGAGTTTGAATTTTATTCAGTTTTACTACAAATAAACATCAAGTACAAATATGCACAAGTGTTCACTCTTTTAATTCCCACATTTATTTTCCAGTTGTATACAGTTTTGGAAATAATAAATTAATTTAGTTTTGCTACCTTTATAATGTTGCATTATCAATTATATTTCTTCCTGCTGAAGTGTTTTTTTTCCTGTTAAAATTAGTGTTGTCAACTGATTAATCGCAATAATATATATATATATATATATATATATATATATATATATATATACAGTACAGTCCAAAAGTTTGGAACCACCAAGTTTCGTCTGCTCACCAAGGCTACATTTATTTAATTAAAAATACAGTAAAAAACAGTAATATTGTGAAATATTATTACAATTTAAAATAACTGTTTTCTGTTTGAATATATTTCACAAAGTAATTTATTCCTGTGATGCAAAGCTGAATTTTCAGCATCATTACTCCAGTTTTCAGTGTCACATGATCCTTCAGAAATCATTCTAATATGCTGATTTGCTGCTCAATAAACATTTAATGTGTACAATTGTACAAAATATTTGTGTACAATATTTTTTTTTTCAGAATTATTTGATGAATAGAAAGTTCAAAAGAACAGTGTTTATCTGAAATCTAATCTTTTGTAACATTATAAATGTCTTTACTGCCACATTTGATTGATTTAATGCATCCTTGCTGAATAAAAGTATTCATTTCTTTAATTTCTTTTCAAAAAAATAAAAATAAAAATTCTTACTGACCCCAAACTTTTGAACGGTAGTGTATAATGCTACAGAAGCTTTGTATTTCAGATAAATGCTGTTTGAACTTTCTATTCATCAAGGAATTACAAAGTACACAACTGTTTTCAACATTGAAAATAATCATAAATGTTTATTGAGCAGCAAATCAGCATATTAGAATGATTTCTGAAGGATGTAACGATGTAACGATGCTGAAAATTCAGCTTTGCATCACAGAAATAAATTACTTTGTCAAATATATTTAAATAGTACACAGTTATTTTAAATTGTAATAATATTTCACAATATTACTGTTTTTTACTGTATTTTTAATTAAATAAATATAGCCTTGGTGAGCAGACGAAACTTCTTTTAAAAACATTAAAAATCTTAGTGGTTCCAAACTTTTGGACTGTACTGTATGTGTGTATATATATATGTGTACAGTATGTATATATATATATATAACGTGTGTACTGTGTATATTTATTGTGTATATAAATACACATATATGTATATATTTAAGAAATGTTTACATGTGTATATATATATTTTTTTTTGTTGTTGTTGTTGTTGTTAAATATATACATGCGTTAGTATTCATATATACATAATAAATATACACAGTACACACGCATATTATATAAACACAAACTTTTATTTTGGATGCGATTAAATCGTTTGACAGCACTAGTTAAAATACTTTCTGCTACCTCAGTTTAACCAAAAAACTATAAGCTGTTTGTAAGTTAACTTTCCAAAAACTGTAAACTCAGTGGAACTATTAACTGTTTCCCCGCCAGCATCTTTTTGTTTGTTTGTTTTTGCCAGCCACCACCAGCATTTTCAATAATTTTCACAAAAATGTAATGGCCCCCAGAATATTTGTTGTCTGAATATCTGAACATGCAGTACATTGAAAGAACAGAGCCTCTGCTTTTAAGCGTCATGCATTCTTTTTTATCGACACTTGAATGTGGGTGTTTCATAACAAAAAGCTGAGAAAATTGTGGGGGTTCAAAGACTATGTGTATAATCAATGCTTTTATCACTTGTCTCTGCTCCTTTTTTTGATCCGGCGATTCTGTTCTCTTTCAGAAGATGTGTAATATCGCCCCCTACAGTATAGCAGTGAAAACCAGAAAATACGTCAATGGCGGGGAAAGAGTTAAAATACTGTTTGTTTGAGCGTCTCTACCTGCTCAGTACAGTAGGCTCACCAATGGCATGAGTTTGGGACTCATGAGTTTTGTTTGTCCAACCAATGGCAGATGAGGGAGTGTTTGGAAAAAATGTTAGAAAAATACTTTTGTAATACTGCTTGGTGACATGCAGAAATTATACACTCCAGCTTTAAGGCAATTGTCGATTGTCAGGGCAATTTAGGTGCAGGTTGTGATTACACAAGCCATTTTTTCAGGATGCAACATTACTAACACTTGTAGCACCAGGAAAACTTCAAATGCATCCGGAATTACACATTACAAAATCATTGTTTCCAGAATAATACACCGGATTGTGCGTGTAATCTGGGGCCTCATTTATAAAGCGTGCATACGCACAGATTTGATAGAGTGTGCGTATGCTTAAATCCACGGCAACGCTCATATTTATAAAAATGGTCTTTGACATGGAAAAGTGCTTAGAGCCACGTCACGGTCTGAGCAGACTGACGCACTTTTCATTGTCAGATTACTGCAGGTTTTTGGAAATCTAAGATATTCTTGCAGCTCACTAAAGATTTGGACGATGACTGTTGATCTTTTATATGTAAATGACATTAATAAGATGTCATTTCAAACGTGGAGAACTGAAACCATTCAGCTGCGTGCAAGTTCAAGATCATTTGTGATTTATAGATTTCACATCTGAAAGAGAGGCGTGCATTTTATAAATAAGGCCCCTGGGCTTTAAGAGAATAGCTGCAAAGGTTTTTTAAAAGTGTCACATTAACTTTCAATGACAAGTACTTTGTAAACCACAGAATCATCACAGGACAGCAAATAACACCACTTAAAAATACAGACACAGAGTACAAAATGCATAAACTATTAGAAGTGTGCGCACCGTTTCCTTTAGTTTGGCCAGTCTTCAGAGAAACAGTCATGTTGAGTCAGGTTGAATCAGAGATCTTGGATGACAAACAAAATGTTTAAAGGTTTAGTTCACCCAAAAATAAAAATTTTGTCATTTATTACTCACCCTCATGCCGTTCCACACCCGTAAGACCTTCGTTAATCTTCAGAACACAAATTAAGATATTTAGTTGATAAGATAGTTGAAATCCGATGGCTCCGTGAGGCCTCCATAAGGAGCAATGACACTTCCTCTCTCAAGATCCATAAAGGTACTAAAAACACATCTAAATCAGTTCATGTGAGTACAGTGGTTCAATATTAATATTATAAAGCGGCGAGAATATTTTTGGTGCGCCAAAAAAACCAAAATAACGACTTATTTAGTGATGGCCGATTTCAAAACACTGCTTCATGAAGCTTCGGAGTGTTATGAATCAGTGTATCGAATCATGATTCAGATCGCGTGTCAAACAGCCAAACTGCTGAAATCACGTGACTTCATTATGCTCCTATGTGACTGATTCATTATGCTCCGATGCTTCCTGAAGCAGTGTTTTGAAATCGGCCATCACTAAATAAGTCGTTACTTTGTTTTTTTGGCGCACCAAAAATATTCTCGTCGCTTTATAATATTAATATTGAACCACTGAACGAACATGAACTGATTTAAATATGTTTTTAGTACCTTTATGGATCTTGAGAGAGGAAGTGGCATTGCTCCCTATGGAGGCCTCACTGAGCCATCGGATTTCAACTAAAATGTCTTAATTTGTGTTCCGGAGATCAACGAAGGTCTTACGGGTGTGGAACGGCATGAGGGTGAGTAATAAATGACAGAATTTTCATTTTTGGGTGAACTAACCCTTTAAATGTTCAGGGTGTAATTTCTGCAATCTGTTTGAATGGCCCAAAAAGACACAACATTACACTGGCTCAACCAATAGCATGAGTTTGGGGTGGGACTACCTGGTTGCTGAGCAATGACAGAAAGGGGGAGTGTTTAAATCTTGTTTGGCACATTAGTGGCACAGAAATTACACACTTCACATTAAAAAGAATCGGATACAGCCCTAAAAAGATTCCATTTGTGATTTCTTGAACATTGAACAAGATTGAGATGAGGTTTGGATGTCATGAATTTCTCTTTAGGTTGACATTATGACATAAAAGGAAACAATATAGTTCAAACTGCATTGTTTTGAAGTAGGAATAAACAGCATTCGTAAGCCTTGTTTGGTTCAGGTTGTCATTGATAACTAACAGTTCTTTTCCCCAGGTCTGGTTTGAATCTCCTACACAATACAAGTGGCTTGAAAAATGATGGATGGTCCGAATTCAATTACCACACAGAAGAAAGACTGTCAGTCCGTGTCCATGTCCTCTCGATGATGACTAGAGTGCAATGTCTCCTCAGCTCTAGAGAGACAGACACAAAATATTGTAAACCAAACCAAATAATCATGTAATATAGCACTTACTTTGAAAATTTGGGGTCTGTAAGATTTTTCTTAAAGCTGCAGTCTGCGATTTTTGGCCCTCTAGCGGTTAATAAACAGAACTGCACGCGTCTTGCGGAAGAACATTCTAGCCGGAGCTACTTTTCTCTATGTATGTCTATGGCGAATCACGCAGTTACTGTGATACTCTGCGGCGGGTCCTACCAGTCCGGTCTGAAATAGTCCGAATATAAACACTTATTATAAGTGTACCATAATGATTCAGGGTGAGACAAAAACACGGTTTGGAAAATGGATTCATGTTGTACATTCTCATTATAAAATTTTTGAAAATTTTGAACACATAAAAAGTTGCGGACTGCAGCTTTAATGTTTAGGTTGCATTTATTTGATCAAAAATACAGTAAAAACAGTAATTATGTGAAATAATATATTTTAAAAGAACAGTTTCCTAAAATGCAATTTATTCCTGTGATGTCAAAGCTGAATTTTCAGGATCATTACTCCAGTCGTCAGTGTCACATGATCCTTCAGAAATCATGCTGATTTGGTACTCAAGAAACATTTCTTATTATTATCAGTGCTGAAAACGATTAATATAAACTTTTTTTTCAGAATTGTTTGACAAATAGATGGTTTGAATAAACAGCATTTTTTTAAATAATTTTTTTTTTTTGTAACCATGAGAATGTCTTTGTGAATATCACTTTTGATCAATTTAATGCATCCTTGCTGAATTAAAGTATTAATTTCTTTCATAAAAAAAAAAAATCTAACCACAAACTTTCGAATGGTAGTATATTTTAAAGTCCCTCTGTAGTAAACAATTTTATCCCTTAAAACTCACCAAAATTACATATTTAAATGTTTTTTTTCCTGTGAAAAAAATTATTAATGCCTTAAAATAGCTTGAATGTAACTCTACACCCTTGCCTCATTTAATACACGGTTCTGTGAATATGATAATTAGCCCCGCCTCCACTCATGAGCTCAGACGAGCTCCACTCGGTCAACTTACTGAGGTAAACACTGCACAATGGTATCGCTTTTTACACATAACGGTAATTAATATGATTAGCATTTTGCTTGACTACATTATCAAACAGCTATTAATGTGTTGCTAATGTTACGCAAACCATGTTCCCATTCACGAGTCAGACAGCTGCCTTCAACTGTCAGTATCCTTAGAAACGTTTTGAACAACTTAGTTCATTCATCGTAACATCGTAATATGCATCGCACCCGCCATATTGCTAAATCTACACAATTTTTCATATCAACAGAAAAACTTACCGGGATAACCTTCTTTTGAGACTCCCTTGCATGGTCAGTTAATGATATGCTAAAGCCAGCCGGCACGTTGACGTAGAGGTAGTTTGTGACGTCAGAAACACCAGCGATTTCAAACCGCATTTTTGAAACTGTCTTTAGATCACTGCAGTTTTAAACAGAAAATTCTCAGCAATGGTGTTGACTGATGAATTTGCACATGGTTTGTCTTAAAGGTGCCGTAGAACGTCTTTTTAAAACATGTAACATAAGTCTAAGGTGTCCCCTGAATGTGTCTGTGAAGTTTCAGCTCAAAATACCCCATAGATTTTTCTTTGCCTAATTTGGAGCATTATTAAATATGCGCCGATTCAGGCTACGGCCCCTTTAAATTCTTGTGCTCTCCGCCCCTGGAGCTCGTGCTTGCCTTAAACAGCATAAACAAAGTTCACACAGCTAATATAACCCTCAAAATGGATCTTTACAAAGTGTTTGTCATGCAGCATGTCTAATCGCGTAAGTACAGTGTTTATTTGAATGTTTACATTTGATTCTGAATGAGTTTGATAGTGCTCCGTGGCTAAAGCTAACATTACACACTGTTGGAGAGATTTATGAAGAATGAAGTTGTGTTTATGAATTATATAGACTGCAAGTGTTTAAAAATGAAAATAACGACAGTCTTGTCTCCGTGAATACAGTAAGAAACAATGGTAACTTTAACCACATTTAACAGTACATTAGCAACATGCTAACAAAACATTTAGAAAGACAATTTACAAATATCACTAAAAATGTCATGTTATCATGGATCATGTCAGTTATTATCGCTCCATCTGCCATTTTTCACTATTGTCCTTGCTTGCTTACCTAGTCTGATGATTCAGCTGTGCACAGATCGAGATGTTAATACTGGCTGCCCTTGTGTAATGCCTTGAACATGAGCTGGCATATGCAAATATTGGGGTCATACATATTAATGATCGCGAGATATGTAGAGATTTGCCTGTTTTTCGGAGGTCTTTTAAACAAATGAGTCATTTCCATGTACTGAACTCTTGTTATTCAACTATGCCAAGGTAAATTCAATTTTTAATTCTAGGGCACCTTTAAAGCATGTTAAAAACACCAAATAGACATATAAGCAACATAAAAAACTTGATTTTGACCACAGGGGGACTTTAACAGGTACATGAACTTAATCTGTATAAAAAGGTGTTATTTGAGCTGTAAAGAATCGTCCTTTTAGTAAAGAACTACTGTTTCAGGTGAATTAACTTTTGGTTATTTGTTACTGATGTGCTATGGATGGATGGATTCTTCACAAATTATGATTTCTGTACTACCAGAAATGACACAATTCAACACGCGTGCCTGCCGATGCATGTATCCACTCACTGTGGACTGTGCCGGGTCTCCTGGTCGCTCTCTCTCAGTGCAGGCTGCGGTCTGGATGTGTGGAGGGTCTGTTGTGAGTCTGACCGGAGAGAGGCTTCTGTGTGAGTCACCAGCATCCGGCTGCTCTGGGAGGTGTTGGCGTCCAGCATCTCCAGCAGAAGATCGTACAGCAGAACCACGTTTTTTCTCTTCATGCTTGACAGATGCTCAATGCCTTTGTTGCTATGGACGGCAAGAGAAGAGAACAGTAAAACAAGAAGAGCAAACTGACAGATGACAGGGAAGTTTCAGTGAGATTACAAACAGTCTGCAGTGGTACCTGAGGTGACGAATGTGTGAGAGCAGCATCAGCAGATGGGCGAGCCGGATGGACTGCTGCTGAGAGGACAAGCCCATTCTGGAGATGCTCCAAACCAGAGCGTCAGTTACAGAGTCCAGCAGCCTCAGAACCTTCCCACGGCTCTCCACATCTTCAGGGGTCTGTGACAAGCTTGAACAGTTATCTGTTAATAAGCACAACACAGGATGAGATCTAATGCGGTTAAAGAGAATAGTAAATTTTGTGATAATTTCACTTAACAAAGGTTACCATCTAGACACAATCTATTCACAGGGTCAGTGATCAGACTGCTGCTATAATAACCACATATGAAATAATATTTAGAAAAATCCTTTTTTTTTTTTTTTATGGAACAGTTGATTTTACCATTAGACAAAATATAACAAAAATGTGTTTTATGTTTTTAATCATATATTTGATACATCAGCCTTTTATGGCTCATATATTATGATATACTGTAGTGAGCTCACACTTGAGGAAAAAACACCTCAATTTTATACAGAGGCCCAAACTGAGCAAAAATATGCAATTTGGTGCATTTGCTGTCATTAGGCTGAAAAGTAGAGATGAAATTCTGATGTCTTGAAATATACGTAAATCAATTTAGATTACTTACATGAAATGCATACAAATATCAGTTGTCACTCTATATCTCCCAAATACGCCTTAGTAAGATGATATTTAATGTTTAATTTTATCATCAAAGCTCTATTATTTTAATTGTGGGGGCAAAACATATAATGCAATGCAATCCTGTTCCAAGCCTGTTGCATCTTATTGGATACATAGATTTTAACATATGCATGTATAATCAAGTAGACCTAAGTTGCTTCAGTCCAGTAAATATTCCTATTGAAATATTATAAAAAATAGAAAAGTTATATTTACGTTTATTTTATAAAATCAGTAAAGACTTCAAAAAGACACAACTACCAAAAACTGAAGATGGACATTTTTATAATGATACTAAAATATCTGTAGTACAGAAGGCATGTAGAAGATTGTGTACAAGAAGTTTTTCAGCAATGTCTTGATCATGTTGATCATTTAGAGGCCTTAGCAATTCATGTAATAAGAGTAGGCTTTAGAGGGCGGAGGGCGGAGCATTTTATGGTATAGAATTTTCCTCTCACACAATAACGTACACACACACAATCAGAGTAGTGTCATACTGGAGTTGAGAAGGATCATGGCTTTGAGACAGACATATTCCTCCCTCTGAAGCTTCAGTTCTCTGAATCTGGAGGTGGTGGCCAGCAGCATGTCAAAGATCTCCATGATGCCTTCAACACAATTCCATTCATCCCTAAAAGAAGTAGAGAGAAAGAGAGTCTGAAATAGAGATATAGGAGAAAAGGCCAATCACCTGAGCTGTAAATGTCATGTGATTAATTACTCTGGAGCCACAGGAAAATATATATATATATGCGTGTGTGTGTGTGTGTGTGTGTGTGTGTGTGTGTGTGTGTGTAATGAAATTAACAACAGTCGCACTAGATGGGCAACAATGAGACGATCCCCAAAACAGGAATGGTTTTACAGGTGGAGGCCACTGACATTTTTTTTCCCTACTCATCTTTTCTGACTGTTTTTCATTTGGCTAGTGTCAGTGTCACTACTGGTGGCATGAGGCGATACCTGGACCCTACAGAGGTTGCACAGGCAGTCCAACTCCTTCAGGGTGGCACATCAATATGTGCCATTGCCAGAAGGTTTGCTGTGTCTCCCAGCACAGTCTCAAGAGCATGGAGGAGATTCCAGGAGACAAGCAGTTACTCTAGGATAGCTGGACAGGGCCGTAGAAAGTCATTAACCCATCAGCAGGACCGGCATCTACTCCTTTGTGCAAGGAGGAACAGGATGAGCACTGCCAGAGCCCTACAAAATGACTTCCAGCAGGCCACTGGTGTGAATGTCTCTGACCAAACAATCAGAAACAGACTTCATGTTGATGGCCTGAGGGCCCGATGTCCTCTAGTGGGCCCTGTGCTCACTCCCGGGCACCATGGAGCTCGATTGGCATTTGCCATTGAACACCAGAATTGGCAGGTCCACCACTGGCACCCTGTGCTTTTCACAGATGAGAGCAGGTTCAAGCTGAGCACATGTGACAGATGTGAAAGGGTCTGGAGAAGCCGTTGAGAACATTATGCTGCCTGTAACATCGCTCAGCATGACCGGTTTGGTGGTGGGTCAGTGATAGTCTGGGGAGGCATATTCATGGAGGGACGCACAGACCTTTACAGGCTATACAATGGCACCGTGGTATCGGGATGAAACCCTTGGATCCATTGTCAGACCCTACGCTGGTGCAATGGGTCCTGGGTTCCTCCTGGTGCACGACAATGCCCGGCCTCATGTGGCGAGAGTATGCAGGCAGTTCCTGAAGGATGCCCCCACACTCGCCTGACCTAAATCCAATAGAACACCTCTGGGACATAATGTTTCGGTCCATCCGACGCCACCAGGTTGCACCTCAGACTGTCTATGAGCTCAGTGATGCCCTGGTCCAGATCCTGGAGGAAATACCCCAGGACACCATCAGTCGTCTCATTATGAACGTGCCCCTACGTTGTCAGGCATGCATACAAGCACGTGGGGGCCATACAAACTACTGAGTACCATTTTGAGTTGTTGCAATGAAATTTCAGCAAAATGGACAAGCCTGCTGCATCATTTTTTCACTTTGGTTTTCGGAGTGTCTTTGAATTCAGTTTTCTGTAGGTTGATAATTTTCATTTCCATCAAACGATGTGGCATCCTTTCATTCCTAACACATTACCCAGTCCATATCAGTATAGAAATCCAGCATATTTTTCCCCATTGAGATCTGATGTTTTCAGTGTTTCCTTTAATTTTTTTGAGCAGTGTGTGTGTATATATATATATATATATATATATATATATATACATATATATACACACACATATATACACACACACACACACATACATATATATATATAATATTTGTCATGCACTTTGATCTTTAACACTTTGCAGACATTTTACATTCACAAACAGTGGTGCAGATTGATTACATACTGCATGAAAGGTACAATTCAAAAAAGCATAATGGGGCACTTAACATACAGCTTGTTTTGAATGAATACAGATGACCTTACAGTGTCAGGTGAAAGACAAAGGAAGCACACACTGTCTCACACACTTTCGCATACACACCTACACAACTATGTGCGAGAAATGAATAGTACAAACTAAGCTTGTGTTATGAGAACACACCAAGGTTTGTTAAGACCCTAGAGATAATCACTAAGGAAGAGGATTATTCAATTCCACAGAGACACAAATGAATAAACATGCACACATACACACACGCAAACCAGACAAACACTGTAAAAAATGATTTTCTTCCTCATTATTTTTGTCTTGTTTTCCAGTACACAACATTCTTAAATCAAGAAATATTTACTTAGATAGTAAGCATACTAAGCATTTTTGCAGTGAAAACAGATCATGACAAACAAGGTGTAATCTTTCTGCATTCAGTTTTCTTAATTAATGAACTTCAACAACAACATTTGTGCATGTCACACACAATGTGTGCAAACACAAGCACTGTGTTCACTGGACACACACAATAGCAAATTATCTAAAGGTCGATGAATAAATCCACTAAACACCAATGTTTTTCAAATGTTACCATCAAGCAAGATATGAGACGATTTCTCCTACTGATGGAGGACGCCTTCAGTTTTCAAACATTTCTAATCTAAACAGTTCTTTACACTGACAGCACAAATGCTACAGGGATCAATGTATGAATGGATGTGTGTAGCGAAAGTGATGTGGGTAATGTGATGCAAGCCATCAAGCCGCCACTCTTAGCCGCTTAGGAAAACAGCTTCGAACGGTGAAATCAGAGGTAGATATTTCCATGGAATTTTGAGGTTTTCCCTCAATTCCAACATACACTGCAGTGTCATTTGTGCTGTGGAAGGAGCCGTTTTCCTATGTCACTGGGTGGTTTTACCTGTTCAGTTTGAGGTCAGGTGAGAAGATGAGTTTCCCGGGGTGATCCACAGATCTCCACATCAATCCCAACATCAGAATATCCAGCCAGCAGCATTCCAATAGATGCACCTGATCTGAAAGTGTCAGCTCCACAAAACCTGTGAGAGGAGTAACAAACATATGGAGTCAAATTAATGCCTTAAAGTTTTGCACAAAAATAAAGTTTTGCAAAACACAAAAAAGAATTGAGCAATAAAAAAATGTTTTGCAAACAAAAATAAAGAATTGCAAAGGAAAAATAAAGTATTGGGCAGAAAAAAATAAGTTTTGCAAACAAAAATAATAAATTGCAAAATAAAATAAAGTAGTGCAAAAATTAAAATATGATCAATTACAAAAATCAATGACACCTGTAATCCTATTTTATCTTTGCCACATATTTTTCATGCTCAAACCTACTAAATCATTTGCAACGCTCATTTTATTCTGCGTTTCAGTCAAGCGTGCGCTCACGATACTGGTTTTCTTTTGCGCTGCACTTTTCTGTGCGGATCTCTTTATGGCACTGGTTTGACGTGGGGGTGGAGTCAAGAAACGGGGGCACGCCTCCGCGAAATGCATTGGAGGGGAACGTAATCGGCGACAGGTGAAATAATTCTTTGACATGGTTAAAAATAATGAATGGTTTGTTTTTGTTTGTTTGTTTAGCATATGCTGTCGCCGATTACGACCCCCTCCAATGCATTTCTTATAGTAATATGACCCGTTGCGCTCTGTCTCACTGCCTGTATCCACTTTTGTGTCCTTAAACATTCGTTTTTTGGGGTCGACAGCTTATAAATACTTATTTCTGAGTTTTTTAGCTTGTTAGCTGTACACCTTGTCACACAGCACCTTTTAGGCATTGTTCTGTTTTTTGTAATGAGTCAGAAAAGACAAGAAGGCAGCCTGGAGACGGTCGGATTGTTTTTCCCCCGGTGGGCGTGGTTTTCAGATTATAATAAATGCGCTCTGTCTCTATGCTTGATCTGTTCTGTTCCGATCTGCGTCTCCTGCCGATGACGTGTTTCGCGGGGGCGTGCCCCTGTTTCTTGACTCCACCCCCACGTCAAACCAGTGCCATAAAGAGAACCACACAGAAAAGTGCAGCGCAAAGGAAAACCGGTATCGTGAGCGCACGCTTGACTGAAACGCAGAATAAAATGAGTGTTGCAAATGATTTAGTAGGTTTGAGCATGAAAAATATGTGGCAAAGATAAAATAGGATTACAGCTGTCATTGATTTTTGTAATTGATTATATTTTTATTTTTGCACTACGTTATTTTATTTTGCAATTTATTATTTTTATTTGCAAAACTTTTTTTTTCTGCTCAATACTTTATTTTTCCTTTGCAATTCTTTATTTTTGTTTGCAAAACATTTTTTTATTGCTCAATTCTTTTTTTTGTTTTGCAAAACTTTATTTTTGTGCAAAACTTTAAGGCATTAATTTGACTCCATACAAACACACAAACGCCATCGAGAACACTCCTACACACACCTGCTGCCCTTCAAATGCTGGAGGTCAGTGCACATTCAGATACACTCACTCAAAGTTATAATTTTTATGATGCTTTTTGTCATTTCTGGAGCATGACAGCCCCATTAACCTTTCAGAAATGACAAGAAATTAAATCTGCTGTGAACCCTTGACCTTTATAGAACATTTAAAGACAACTTACAATTCAGAGGAATATTTCAGATATTTACACAAGCACACACACACACCTGGTATCTTCTTGGCCCAGCTGATCATGAGCACTAGTTCCTTGTCAGCGAGGCTGGTGAGTGACATCATCATGCTGGCCTCTGTGTACGGCTTCTTCATTGGCACTCTCAGGCAAATCTGAGGAGGTTCTGCCTCCAGAATACAGTTCACCAACTGCTCAGGGGAGAAGCTCAGGCCATGCCCCTCAGCTCTGCCCCCTGAAGGGAAGAGGTGATGAGTGGGATTGAGAGGAACTTCTAAATGATTCTGGGAACAACCTCTGACCCCTAACGCCCCGCCCGAGCTGTCTCTGATCTGGGGGTCACGGCGATGACGAGCACCACGGTAACTGCAGCGTTCCCGCCTCACACCTGTTCACACACACAATTACACACATGCATCAAAAGCGCACACTCAGCGCAGCACACACTGTTCAAAACATCTTTTTAGAAAACATATATGCAATGCACGTTATATGACATTTTCCAGTATGAATTCCATTTTTATTAATGACTTTGTGCAGAAAAATGGGTAAACAAATACTGTGTCTGAACACCAGACAAAATCATCATGAAACAGTATTCACATCCCACTTCACTTCTATATTGTGATGTATTTCTAAATAAAAAAGTATGTTCAATGTTTAAAGTATGATATCTTTCTTTCTGAGTAATAAATATGTGGCTACACACAGAAAAGGGATAGGCGGCTGCCTACCACACTTCATCATGCCCATTTCATAGCACTTGCGGAGTCGACAGGCCTGGCAGCTCTTGCGTCGGCTCTTGTCAATGGTGCACTGGTTGGTGGCTGGACAAATATAATCATTGTGTCCTGAAGAAGATTGGGAGAATAAAAAAATGTAATAATCAAACTCACATCCTTTTGGGGGAGGTTGGACAACAAATCCACATTGGACAACTTGGATTCATCTTATTAATGTTATCTCACTCTGTTGCGTAAGATAATATTATTATTAGGGCTGATATAAATTATATATTTTAGCATGATTAATTTTTTTTTTAAGTTAAAGCAAACAAAACAGAATATGAATGTCAGTACCAAGTAACATATCGGCAGTGCTGGGTAGATTTAAAAATTGTAATCAGTAACCAAATTACATGACAAAAACTGCAGTTAGTAATGTAATCCATTACATTACACATTTAAGATAATGTAATCAGACTACTTTTTTGATTACTTTTAGACCAAACTCATTTATCATATTGATTTGAATAGGATAATCTTGTACCATATTGATATAAAAATACAAAGAAAAAGAAAAACGACATCAGAGAACCATGAACTTAATTCTATTATGTATTATTATCATTGACAATTTTATTATTGGTATTAATAACTTATTAACTTACAATCTTCTGCTGACAAAAAAAAAAAAAAAAAAAAAAAAAAAAAAAAAAAGGGGAAATCCCTGCATTGCATGTAAATATGAAATGATGTGAATTTGTACATTTTAATGTGTTTGAAAGACAAAAGCCTTCCAAAGACACATTGTTACGGTATACAGGAGACAGACACAGATGTAACAGGTAATGGATGTTTATTTGACCACAGTAGAGCAGGTGAACACACACAGGTGAGTGAACTGGTTGAATAGCAGTTTGAGCAGGTAGTATGAGGAATAGTTACTGTCCTTTCTCTTTGCAGGTAGATGTATGTTGGAGCTTGGGGATCGCTGGAGCACAGAAGAGATCGCTGGAGAACTGAGGAGCTGACTGGCACACACCCACACAGCAGACGAGGCACACAGAGGGAAGGAGACACGCTGGAGACAGGTGAGTATACGAAGAGGAGTCCTTGAGGTAAGCATAACATATGGTATATGCGAACGAGACCGGACGTGGAGTGCTGTGTGCGTGTGGGTTTTATAGTGCTGTTGATGAGTGAAGTGATGAGGTGCAGGTGGCGGTGATCAGTACTGTGGTGATGGCGTGCGTTGTGATTGGAGGTTGGAACCTGACGTGTCTGTGACAGTACCCCCCCCTCCACGGCCCGCTCCAGAGGGCCGAGGACCCCGACGCCGTGGTGGTCGTCCTCTTCCCCGCGGTGCCGGTCTCTCAGGGTGACTGTCATGGAATGTTTGGAGTAAGTTGGGGTCTAAGATGTCGTTCCTTGGGACCCAGGAGCGCTCCTCGGGGCCGTATCCTTCCCAATCCACAAGATATTCCAACTGACCACCACGACGTCGGGAGTCCAAGATCTCCCGAACCTCATATGCAGCTCCGTCCTCCAGGATGAGTGGAAGGGGGGGTTCGGCGGGAGCCACGTCAGGTCCTGTGGGAAGAACAGAAGGGTGGTGAGCTTTCAGAAGTGACACATGGAAAGTGGGGTGTATACGATACCTTTGTGGAAGACGGAGTTGATAGGTGACTGGGTTGACCTGCTTGACGATTGGGAATGGGCCAATGAACCTGGGACTCAGCTTTCTGCAGGGCAGACGCAGTCTGATGTCTCGGGTGGATAGCCAAACCATCTGACCAGGCTGGAAGACAGGGGTGTTGGAACGTCGGAGGTCGGCTACCATCCTGCGTCTGCGCAGGGCTCGTTGCAGTTGATGGTGTGCTGAGTCCCAGACCCTCTCGCTCTCTCGGAACCAGTAATCCACTGCCGGAACGTTAGAGGGTTCCCCATCCCAGGGGAACAGTGGGGGTTGGTAGCCGAGTACGCACTGGAACGGTGTGAGTCCTGTAGTTGACTGTCGGAGGGAGTTTTGGGCGTACTCGGCCCAACCCAGGAACTGGTTCCAAGAGTCCTGGTGGTCATGACAGAAGGTACGGAGGAAGCGGCCGATCTCCTGCACCTTCCTTTCCGTCTGCCCGTTCGATTGCGGGTGGTATCCGGATGTCAGGCTAACGGCCACACCTAGGAGGGAGTAGAACGACTTCCATACCCTGGATATGAATTGGGGTCCTCGGTCGGAGACAATGTCCTCTGGTATTCCAAAGTATCTGAAGACTTGGTTGAAGAGAATTTCGGCGGTCTCCATGGCAGTAGGTAGTGGGAAGTGGGATTAGACGGCACGATTTGGAGAAGCGGTCCACAACAACTAGGATGGTGGTATTTCCGTCTGAGACAGGGAGATCAGTAATGAAATCCACTCCTAGGTGTGACCATGGGCGATCTGGAACGGGCAGCGGAAGGAGTTTCCCAGCTGGCAGATGACGAGGAGATTTGGAGATGGCACACTCCCTACAGCCCTGCACGTACCTTCTGACATCCGAAGCCATCCCTGGCCACCAGAAGCGTTCTTTAAGCAACGAGAGGGTTTCATTGACCCCCGGGTGACCAGTGCCAAGTGACGTGTGAGCCGAGTGAATGGTGGGAGTGCGTCGTGTCCGTGGAATGTAGAGCAAGCCGGGTGGACAGCCCGGCGGAGGATTCGTGGAGGCATTGGAGGAGGGAATGGTCTCTTCTGACCAGGTAATAGGACTTACGATGAGAGAGCTCGGGATGATGGGTTCTGGTTCCTCGGTCTGTTCGTCAGGAGCATGGAGACGGGAGAGAGCGTCGGTCCAGCTTCGTAAACACCACGGAGATGTTCCAGGGCCGCTGGGACGAGAGGAAGGGGATACCGGAACTTGACGGTTATTTTGTTGAGGGAGCGATAATCAATGCATGGCCGCAAGCCTCCGTCCTTTTTAGCCACAAAGAAAAAACTGGAAGCAGCAGGGGAAGTAGACGGCCTGATGTAACCTTGGGCGAGGGCTTCCTTGATGTAATCCTCCATGGCCTTCTCCTCCGGGATGGAAAGTGGGTATATCTTACCCTTTGGCACTGGTTCACCCGGAAGCAGGTCGATGGCACAGTCCCATGGCCGGTGTGGAGGCAGCTTGGAAGCCCGTTGCGGGCAGAAGACAATCGCTGAAGGGGGCGTAACACTTGGGGATGTCGACGGAGCGTTGTTCGACTGGACTTTCGATGGACGTGCCGCAGAGAGAGAGGTCAGGCGAAGAAGATGGTGGAACAGGAAGTTCAGCCAGACAGCGAGAGAAGCATGTGTCGCCCCACTTCAGGATTTCGCCCGTTTTCCAGGAGATGATCGGGTTATGCTGCTCCAACCAGGGGCGCCCCAGAACCACGTCAGCGGTTGAGTCCTCCAGAACCAGCATATGAGCCTCTTCCCGGTGTAGTAAACCAACTTGAATTGTTACTGGTCCAGCCACGGTGCGGACGCGCTTACGGCTCAGGGGTCTGCCGGTTAGTGAGTTGAGCGTGTAGATGGTAGGAGACGGAGTGGTCTTGAGACGAAGGTGGCGACAGATGGCTCCGGAGATGAAGTTGCCGGCTGACCCCGAGTCGATGAGCGCGACCACTGAAAGGGAGACAGTAGCGGCAGTAAGATTGACGACAGTAGTGAGTGGTTTCATCTTATGAGTAGCAGTAATAATAGCACTCACCAGGGGTCGCGGCGATCGCGTGGGGCATGCAGCAATAGCATGCCCAGGTTCACCACAGTAGAGACAGAGACGGAGGGTCAGCCGGCGGCGGCGTTCTTCAGACGATAGACGAGAGTGTTCCACATCCATGGGTACTTGGGCTGGTTCTGGGGTGCTGACGGGTTCGGATCGGCAGAGGAGCACGTTGGAGAGGGACTGGTCCTGGTGCTCTTGGATGCACGCTTGCATGCGAGTGGCGCAGCGAATGGAGAGCTGGATGAACTTTTCGAGGCCGATGGAGTCCTCGCATGCAGCGAGATGCAGCCGCACCCGAGGTTCCAATCCTTGGTGATAAGTCGTTATTAAAGCTTGTTCATTCCATCCGCTGAGTGCTGCAAGCGTTCTGAATTGCAAAGCATAGTCGTAAACAGACAGAGATCCTTGTTTCCAATTATAAAGTTTCTCACCAGCTGAAGAGTCCGTGATCGGTTTCCCGAACACTTCCCGGAAGTGGGAAATAAACGCCAAGTAGGATTGGGTTACAGCGCCCCGCTGGGACCAGATGGAGTCGGCCCATTTTAATGCTTTGCCGCTGAGCTGAGATATAATGAACGCTATTTTGGAGGTGTCACTCGGGTACAGGTGTGGCTGCATCTCCAGGACCAGTGTGCATTGCAGCAGGAATCCGCTGCAATCCTCCGCCGATCCTGAGAAGGGCGCCAGTTTGGCCATGGGACTGGCGTACGGCGGCAGTGAAGGAGGACTGTTGACATCGTTGGTGGTGTTCGCTGGTGCAGGTGAAGGGACAGTAACTGGAGATGGCGGTGGAGGATGAGTGGATAATGTGCGCCGAAGCGCATCCACGAGTTCCTGGAATGGGTCTGGCTGGCTCATACTGGGTCTGCGGTGTAGGTCCGGTCTTCTGTTACGGTATACAGGAGACAGACACAGATGTAACAGGTAATGGATGTTTATTTGACCACAGTAGAGCAGGTGAACACACACAGGTGAGTGAACTGGTTGAATAGCAGTTTGAGCAGGTAGTATGAGGAATAGTTACTGTCCTTTCTCTTTGCAGGTAGATGTATGTTGGAGCTTGGGGATTGCTGGAGCACAGAAGAGATCGCTGGAGAACTGAGGAGCTGACTGGCACACACCCACACAGCAGACGAGGCACACAGAGGGAAGGAGACACGCTGGAGACAGGTGAGTATACGAAGAGGAGTCCTTGAGGTAAGCATAATATATGGTATATGCGAACGAGACCGGACGTGGAGTGCTGTGTGCGTGTGGGTTTTATAGTGCTGTTGATGAGTGAAGTGATGAGGGGCAGGTGGCGGTGATCAGTACTCTGGTGATGGCGTGCGTTGTGATTGGAGGTTGGAACCTGACGTGTCTGTGACACACATACAATGGTTATGACTATATATACAGTGGGTACGGAAAGTATTCAGACCCCCTTAAATTTTTCACTCTTTGTTATATTGCAGCCATTTGCTAAAATCATTTAAGTTCATTTTTTTTCCTCATTAATGTACACACAGCACCCCATTTTGACAGAAAAACACAGAATTGTTGACATTTTTGCAGATTTATTAAAAAAGAAAAACTGAAATATCACATGGTCCTAAGTATTCAGACCCTTTGCTGTGACACTCATATATTTAACTCAGGTGCTGTCCATTTCTTCTGATCATCCTTGAGATGGTTCTACACCTTCATTTGAGTCCAGCTGTGTTTGATTATACTGATTGGACTTGATTAGGAAAGCCACACACCTGTCTATATAAGACTTTACAGCTCACAGTGCATGTCAGAACAAATGAGAATCATGAGGTCAAAGGAACTGCCTGAAGAGCTCAGAGACAGAATTGTGGCAAGGCACAGATCTGGACAAGGTTAAAAAAAATTCTGCTGTACTTAAGGTTCCTAAGAGCACAGTGGCCTCCATAATCCTTAAATGGAATGGAGCTGGCCGTCCGGCCAAACTGAGCTATAGGGGGAGAAGAGCCTTGGTGAGAGAGGTAAAGAAGAACCCAAAGATCACTGTGGCTGAGCTCCAGAGATGCAGTCGGGAGATGGGAGAAAGTTGTAGAAAGTCAACCATCACTGCAGCCCTCCACCAGTTGGGGCTTTATGGCAGAGTGGCCCGACAGAAGCCTCTCCTCAGTGCAAGACACACGAAAGCCCGCATGGAGTTTGCTAAAAAAACACCTGAAGGACTCCAAGATGGTGAGAAATAAGATTCTCTGGTCTGATGAGACCAAGATAGAACTTTTTGGCCTTAATTCTAAACGGTATGTATGGAGAAAACCAGGCACTGCTCATCACCTGTTCAATACAGTCCCAACAGTGAAGCATGGTGGTGGCACCATCATGCTGTGGGGGTGTTTTTCAGCTGTAGGGACAGGACGACTGGTTGCAATCGAGGGAAAGATGAATGCGGCCAAGTACAGGGATATCCTGGACGAAAACCTTCTCC
Organism: Megalobrama amblycephala; assembly: GCF_018812025.1. NCBI lineage: Eukaryota > Metazoa > Chordata > Actinopteri > Cypriniformes > Xenocyprididae > Megalobrama > Megalobrama amblycephala. The sequence goes on along the minus strand of NC_063053.1, from coordinate 29,273,906 downwards.
AGAGTGCTCAGGACCTCAGACTGGGCCGAAGGTTTACCTTCCAACAAGACAATGACCCTAAGCACACAGCTAAAATAACGAAGGAGTGGCTTCACAACAACTCCGTGACTGTTCTTGAATGGCCCAGCCAGAGCCCTGACTTAAACCCAATTGAGCATCTCTGGAGAGACCTAAAAATGGCTGTCCACCAACGTTTACCATCCAACCTAACAGAACTGGAGAGGATCTGCAAGGAGGAATGGCAGAGGATCCCCAAATTCAGGTGTGAAAAACTTGTTGCATCTTTCCCAAAAAGACTCATGGCTGTATTAGATCAAAAGGGTGCTTCTACTAAATACTGAGCAAAGGGTCTGAATACTTAGGACCATGTGATATTTCAGTTTTTCTTTTTTAATAAATGCAAAAATGTCAACAATTCTGTGTTTTTCTGTCAATATGGGGTGCTGTGTGTACATTAATGAGGGAAAAAAATAACTTAAATGATTTTAGCAAATGGCTGAGTGGAAAAAGAGTGGAAAAAAAAAAAAAAAAAAAAAAATATATATATATATATATATATATATATATATATAACAAGCATTTCAGCAGCTGAGGAGACTAAAGGCAGAAACTCCTCAAAACAAGCAACCGTTGAAAATGGCTGTATTAAAGGCCTGGAAAAGCATTTTAAAGTGTGAAACCAAGAGTCTGTTGATGTCTATGGGTCACAGACTCGCTCCTGTGATTGCTTGCAAGGGATTTACAATTAAATATTAGTTTTTATACTTTTACATTTGCTTTAAGTTAAACCATCCCAATACTGCTCACATTAGGCAGAGGGATGAAGCTCTAAAAGTGTTGTACTTCTTAGTTGGTGAAACATTTTTGTGTTGAAACAGCCAATAATAAAATGTGACATTCTGTACTTCTGCCTCATATTAATCTTTTAATCATATTTATAGATGTCTTGACAGCTAACAGAGCAATTTTGTATTTACTGTTCCAATACTTACAGAGGGCACTGTATATACTTCTGCCGTTATCTAACAGCAATGAAAAGATCATCTTTAAAAACACTAATAATTGAACATGATTAAATATAATCTTGAAATATCTCAGAATAATTAATTAGAACTCACACTGAACAGAATAAAATACTGTCAAAGTACAAAGTTAAAAGCATTTAATCATTTAACTAATCACATACGTAGACTTTGATAACTTTAGTTATCATATTAATTTGATTTTTTTTTATGTTTGTAAAACATAAATTACAAAATATTCCTCTCTAATCAATTTTTATCAAATCAAACTGACCAGGGAATACATTTTTCCTGGAATGAATGTAATCCATGATAAGAGTGTGTGTCCTTTAAAGAATAAAAAAAATGTGGTTTTGACTGAGATTCATTCTTATGTGTTTTTTTCATATATGGCCTTTTGAGTAGTGTCTATTGATTGAAAGGTCATAACAAACTTGTTTTAAGTCCTTATGGGGGAACACAGTGCACTGACCCTGACATATCCGGAGAAATATGTGTACAGAACATGTACAGTATTTAAGGATTTGTGGAAAAAAATACTCAAAAAGTCTGAAACTTTCCACTGATTACCATAGCATTTCAGAAAAGCAAACTTCTGAAGAGCATGTATTTGTCACACTCATTTGACCATGAGTATTACCTTGAATGCTCCGTTTGAAGAAAGCCTTGCACCCCTCACATGACCAGACACCATAGTGATACCCAGAGGCGTGGTCATGACACACCGCACAGAAGTGTGTGTCTCCTTTACCCACAATGCCTGGTGAAGGATTCAAGCCATCATCACCTTCCGCTTGCTGCCCTAACAGCTTTGCATGAGCAAGGACGGAACTACAAAAGATGAAGTTACAGATAAAGTAAAAGAGGACAAGAAAACATTTTTACATTTCCTTAAAAAAAAAAAAAGTGCTGTTACATATACGTTTACATATGTTAAGCTTACATCTGCCTTATTTAGCAAGATTCTAACAAGTGACCCAAGAATTTCTTTCAGGAACATCTAAAAGAATAGAATGCAATTTATAAGTTACTTTATATTAGTTTTATATTATTATATTTATGTAAGGGATCATCTCTTTCGGTTTTGTGTGGGGTTTGCATGTGTTTAGTTCAGCTGCGTTTCAGTTTAGGTGGGTCTCAATCAGTTCCCTACTTCAGGGCTGTCTCAATCGCAGAATCCTTCCAGGGTTGTGGCTAGAAGGGATACAGCTATGGCCGGAAGTGACGCAAAATAAAATAACAATAAATTAAATTTGTGTTTTATTAACGTCGACACCCACCCCAACCCTAAACCTACCCTTACAATAATGCAAATACAGCAATTAATTGTTTTTCAGTGTGACAAAAATGACACAATATTGATGTGCGCATGCCCAGTAGGACAATCTGGCCATGGCTGTATCCCTTCTGGTCCCAACCTCCTTCCAGGGCACTGAAATGTTCACTCCCTAAAAAGTCCTACAATGCACCGTGAAAAACATGAAGCATCAATGCTCGCTATGTTCCCTTGAAGCAATGAACATAAATCATGTGAGCCAACTCAATGCACTTAATTCACGCGATATATGTTTTTTTTTTTAAATACAAACCATTATTTAATTATATTTCAGCAAAAACATACATCGCTAGACAGGTAATGAACATATTCTATCTTCTTTCAGACAAACACAATCAGAGATATTTTTTAAAAATATCCTGGCTCTACCAAGCTTTATAATGGTAATGAATGGGGGCCTGTTTTGAAACCCCTAAAAATGCATCCATCCATAATAAATATAATCAATATGGCTCCAGAGGGTTAAAGAATATAATAGAATACCATTATTTTAAATTGTAATAATATTTCACAGTATTGCTGTTTTTTCTGTATGTTTGATTTACACCATGATGAGATTTGAGACATGATCAACAGAGGGTTTTTTCACAGCCTACCTGTCTGAATGAGCTCATTATTTATGCAGCTCATTAGAGCTCTTTATGCGATTCTTTTGTCTTCTCAGGTGAGAATCACCCATTATTCATGATCATTCACGCCTCCACGCATACTGTGTTTCTTGACCAAAGATGTTTTAGAAAATTTTAATCTCTCTATTGTTTTATATGAACAAGCAGGCAGCATAATTTTTTACCTCATTTTAAAGCAAAAACTCTAGTCTACAACCTCCAATACCCAGAAGTCTTCTGAACAAAGATTTAATATATATTTTTTGGCTTTACTTCAGTGACTTAAGTTTTTTGTTTTTTCAATAACCACGCATAAACGTTATTCCTTCAAAAACACAAACATGTACATACATGTTCCTCACATATTATTGTAGCCTAGTTTGTGCTGAATACAGTGTAATGACACTTTTTCTATTAATATGTTTATGAACAACTGAAAAAAGCACAAATGTCATGTCAAAACTTCTCCAGGGCCCAAAAATCCTCAGACCCCTGAGGGTTAATAAAGGCCTTCTGAAGTGAAGCGATGGGTTTTTGTAATTAAAATATCCATATTTAAAACTTTATAAATTAAAATAACTAGCTACCACAGATCTGTCCTCATCAGATATTGTTGGTTTTTCGTGTTTTTCTAGTATTCTGAGAATTTTGTTATTTTAAGTTGGTGTTTAATAAAAGAATTGCTGCGCTTACAGTATATCCTGCAACCACACTCTAACAATTTAATATTATCACCTATTTATATCGCTAAACTATAGACAATTGCAAGGCCAAAATTTCTTTGCTGCTGTCTCTGATCCTGTCAGAACAGACCTGTGACCAAGCTGAGAACCACTGATCTTTGGGCATTCTTACCAGTGCTTCCCACACATTAGACTTTACTTGGTATAATAACGGCCGCCCAAGTATATTTGGAGACACATTTTTGCCTTTATTGTTTTTATCCTCTTATACTTTTATATCCGCGCAAGATAATGAAACCATCCGCGATTGATAAACTAGTCGTTTCATACCTGCTCGTTATGTGTGCGTCAGAACTGTTTACTCCCGCTGACATTCCCACAGGCGCTGCATTTTGCAAAGTCACAAGGGGGCGCTGTTGCGCGTTCTACAAGCTCGCGCAACAGCGCTTCAGTCTGCTTCAAAGTGATTCTCAATCAATGAAAAGCGCGGATTTATGCCAAGCGATTGCTAATGAACTTAAGTTGATGAATTATTACAAAGTCTACTTTATGGCCTTTATATAAAATGTTTAAGACGGTTGTAAGAATCTGAAGGATCAGCCTGCAATAGTACAGACATTTCAAAATAAGAGTACCTGTGTATTTCGGGCTTGTTTATAATTAAAAGTCACACGCTAAGTTTTTTCTTTTTCTTTTGGGCATTATTGGTAATTTGGTTACACAATAAATTGTATTTAATTTGATTTCCATTTAATTCATAGTAAATTATTGTAGTCTCTCCCACAGGAAGAAAAGACTAGGAACATTATTTGACACATATAGCTTATTATTAATTTTATAAATTTTACTAGTAAAATCTGTGTCCCATTCACTGAGAGAGACACTATATGACAGCAAGGAGAACATAGGAAAAGGTGAACCATTTAAATGCTGTAATTTTGCATAATTTACAATGCATAATATTAGTATGTAATTAAATGTAATATGCTATGTAATTAAAATTAATTTCAATGAATAGAAATACTGTTAAAAATCACACATTATTTGTTTGTCACATGTAGAAGACCATTTTTGTGCCATGGGTAATAGGAGGATTTTTCGCCCGGCTACCACCGTAAGTATATTTCAAACCTGTGGGAAGCACTGCTTACCCATTTTATTGTATGCTCAACAAGTTACGATTTAAAATACTGTAGCAAGCACCTCTAATAAAGAGCAAGAAAAATAAAACACTTTGTTTGGTCACAGGGCTGTTGTCTCTATGACAACTGAACTATCCATTTGACAGCTGTCACCTGGAGACAAAAGGAATCTGCTATTAGGGTCTAGTTTAACACACACCCTGCACTGTTTAATACACATTCTCACCTGCTCTGGTTAAGAGTGTGTGTCTTGGGGTCATCCCAGGCGGTGTGTGAGTGTGTTTCGCTGTAGGACAGTGGAGGCGGGCAGTGCAGAGACAGCGCAGTGTGTGTGGTGTGGGAAGGCCAGAATATTGTGGGACTGAGTGAGACCACGTTTTCCGACACGGGGGGATGAGGGTACCCTAGCACTGCGGAGGAAACCGGGCTGTAGAGAGTTAAAGCTCCATGGTTGAACTCTCCCCCGTGCGGTGGTGAATAATCCTGACAGGCTTCCAAATACGGAGATGGAATGCAGATGGTTTGGTTGTCCATGCCTGAGTGGGGAAGTGTACAGACGGGGTAAGAGGTTAGGCGAGTCCCCTCGATCGGCCTTGCCAGAGTCCAGGACAGGGGAGATTGATGCAGGGGCTGGACCAGGGGAGAAGCTCATTCTGGAGAACTCAAGCGAGGTCCTGGCTTAACAGACTACTGCATCGCAGGCCCAACTGTGTCAGAGGAAGTTCTTGCTGAAGGACACAAAAAGAAATCAGATCCTGATATCAGAGTAACACCTTACACCTCCTGCATGTTAAGTACACTACCGTTCAAAAGTTTAAGGTGAGAAAATGTATTTTTTTTACATTTTAATAAATTAATAAATTGATCAAAAATGACAATAAAGACTTTCCCATTGTTACAAAAATTATATTTCAAAGTTCTATTGAACTTTTGGTCACACTTTAGATTAGGGTCCAATTCTCACTATTTACTAACTATTAACTATGACTTTTGCCTCAATAAACTCCTAATTACGGCTTATTAATAGTTAGTAAGGTAGTTGTTAAGTTTAGGTATTGGGCAGGATTAAAGGATTAGTTCACTTTCAAATAAAAATTTCCTGATAATTTATTCACCCCCATGTCATCCAAGATGTCTATGTCCTTCTTTCTTCAGTCAGAAAGAAATTAAGGTTTTTGATGAAAACAATCCAGGATTATTCTCCTTATAGCGGACTTCACTGGCACTGCGTTAGTTCCGTAAATTGAATAAAGGGAAGGTGTAGGACATTCAGCATAAGCTTTTTGAAGAATACTGAAGGCGGAATGGCAGAAGCACTTGCAAGGCAATCGTTTGCGTTTATAAAGCATATACATTTTTTTTTTTAAGAAAATGACAGATCGTTTCACTAGATAAGACACTTATTCCTCGTCTGGTATCGTTTAAAGCCTTTTGAAGCTGCACTGAAACTGTAATTTTGACCTTCAACTGTTTGGGGTCCATTGAAGTCCACTATAAGGAGAATAATCCTGGAATGTTTTCTTCAAAAACCTTAATTTCTTTTCGACTGAAGAAAGAAGGACATGGATATCTTGGATGACATGGGGGTGAGTAAATTATCAGGAAATTTTAATTTGAAAGTGAACTAATCCTTTAGGCAGTGGTCTCAAACTGCCGGCCCGCGGGCCATTTACGGCCCGCCCTCCCCCTCTACCCGGCCCGCAACTGATCTCAAAAATAAAACATAATCCGCCCGCTAAATTATTATGATTATTCTCTAGTTACTACCTGTCTGATATGCAAAGAAAAAGTCGCCGTTCTGGGGCATTCACATATCGCGTCACATAAGCGGCCGCGCCGCATTCTCCTTCTTTCCAATGCGCTTTCGCTCCAGTGGCGTCTGTCGTTGCTATGCAACCATGAGCCGCGCTCTCAACCGCGTCGCTTCTATTATGAGCGCGCTTGCCTAAATTACAGTAAAAGCACTCGACTTTAAGTCACGAGCGTCGATTTAAATCACCGAAACGTGTCCGATGCAACCATTAAACGTTACCGATGCTCAAACAGCATCTTGGACAAATGTGTCTCAGCTGTGTGAGCACAAGCGCTGCCACATGTCTGTCAAGAAACAGATGAGTGTTCAAATGTATTCAGGGATTGTATTTGTTCAGTTCAGTGTTCAGTGCAGGATTTTAATGTTATTTAAGCTACATAAAGTAAGGGAAAATACTTCCACTAAATGTTAAAAACTAATAAAGTATGTAACAATGAGATATTTTTTTTTTTGGCAAAATAAAGTTGAGATATATATATATATATATATATATATATATATATATACACAGTTTATATATATATATATATATATATACACACAGTTTTTTGTTTATTTCTGACCCCTCCATGCCACAAGTGTTGCTGGTTTTGTTCCTAAATTACTATTTTTTTTTATTCCATGCACCTTGTTGGATGTGAGAAGTTGCACCAGACTATTGCAATCAATAGTATTATATTAGTAGTATTATATTAGTATATTAGTAGTATTATATTAGTAATAGTATTATATAATTATATTACACTCTGTAACAATGAGAGAGACACTGCGGTTTACATTTAGTATGGTAAATAAAATATTTATAGTATAGGTATACAAATATTTTAGTAGGCCTAATGAAATTTGAAGTAAATGAGAAATAATGCAAAGGAAAGTAAATTTTCTGAAATGTTGCGCTTTCTTGCGCTTGAATGTTAATATGGCCCTCCTATGAGGTGTCAATCACAGAAACGGCCCCCCGCCAATTTGAGTTTGAGACCCCTGCTTTAAGGGATGTAGAAGGTCATGCAGAACAAGGCATTAATATGTGCTTTATAAGTACTAATAAACAGCCAATATCCTAGTTATATGCATGCTAATAAGAAACTAATAGTGACAAATAATAGTGAGAATTGGATCCTAAACTGAAGTGTTACAGAACTTTCTAATTATCAAAGAATATGAAAAAAGTGTATCATGGTTCCCTCAAAAAATATTAAGAAACACAACTGTTTTCAACATTGATAATAATAAGAAATGTTTTTTCTTATTATTATTTCTGAAGGATCATGTGACACTGAGACTGAAGTAATGATGCTGAAAATTTAGCTTTTCATTACAGAATAAATTACATTTTCAAATTCAAATATATTGAAATAGGAAACATGTATTTCTACAGACTTTCAGAAACATTTAAAAATGGCAGTGTACATATTGCACAAGCCTTTAACGTGTCCCGAAAGTGTTGAATATATGTTGCCTGCATTTTCTTTAATGGTCTCTAAATTGTGGTTTTCATGATTTTCCCAGACAACAAAACTTGGCAGACTACATGAAGACATCACAGCATGCTAAAAAAAAACACAGACCAATAGGCCTGTTTTTTTCCTAGTTATTTTAGCAGAGGCACCTACATTTACTGCTGTTCTCTGAAAAAAGTGACTGGAAAAATAAAAAACATCACAGAAAAAAATGAAGCGTATGTAATATAATTATTTCTGAATCTGTCTGAGGCACATGACGTAAAGTGAGAATGGTGCTGCGAAGGGAGTTAAATAGCCACAGTGGCGGGTTACACTGCTCTCTTCTGGGGGACTCATCACACCAATACAGACAGGATAACTGATAAGGATGACATTTTGAAAGGTGCCACTCCAGGAGATGAGCTGGTGAATAATTTCCTTGTGATCGAAGCGCTAACATTCTACTGATAACTAAGGAGATTGTCACTTTTATAACACTCTATAACTTTTAGTAGAGTCTCTAACTTGAAGAAGGCCTAATGGAGCGTACAGTAGAGGCACGTCGGGTCAGGAACTGATTTTAATTCAAAAGTTTATTTAGTAAGAGATGCAGAGGAGAAAGTTCTTTAAAATTGTTTGTCACAAAGGTCCAGAGTCCACAACGCTTTATGTAACACTGCAACCAAAGATGAACAAATATGATAATTCTCAAGAGAGCCAGAATAAACAGTAAGCCTGCATGTGTTGAGATAGAGAGAGCAGTTAGTATGTGACCACAGTTCAGGATCATTAAGTCAGCAGATCAAATGAATGAAATAAAGTGCACAAACACTAGATCAGTCTTCAAAAATATACATTTTATATTTGTCAAATCGTGTCTGAGCCGAGGTTTTTTGTTTTTAATTATATGCAAAATCTGGCAAAACAACTACATACACTGCTTTGAAAAACAGCATAAGAGAAAAGCATGCAAAAATACAGATAACCAAGTTAAAAGGCAGTAAATTGCAGACTTTGAAAGAACACAAAACCGTTCCCTCTCCTTGTACCCACAGCTGAAAGAACAAACAAAGAGGTTCACCCATTACCTGGTAGCGAAAATTAAACCTGACATACTAAAAAAAAAAACAAAAAAAGAGAGCAATGCTTCAATTATGTGTCTCTATATCAGATCAGAATCACAGGAAACTCTTGAAATGCACACAGTGCTCCACATTTAACAAGATGTTTTCATATGATTTATTTTATTAGGATCATGTATAATATATTTTGTTATAATTTATTAATTGCACAATATAAGCAAGTCTAAAACTTAACATACTAAAAAAAAGAAATCAAAGATAGCAAGAAGAAAGAGAGAGAAAATGATCAGTTACTGCACTGCTTTTGTGGGAAAATCACAATAATTCTGCAGAATGGATATAAAAAACCATAAACATATTTTTCATTATTTATTTTATACAAAAATATTTAAGAAACGAATGCTCAAGAGCTCAATACGTGACGTGTAGAACTGTCTGAATGATGCTGCAATTCTGCGGAAATCTGAGGAAATTTTTTTTTAAATGCAGAAGATGATTTGAAATTATTTATAGAGAACCATTACAGAGACAATTTTGAGTACACTCATTATTTGCCAAATATTTTCTGCAGATGAATTCACTCAAAAATGATTCATTTAGTTCAGAGTTTCTATGAGGATAGAGACAGAATAAAACTGCATGAATAAGTAAAACAAAAACAAAAAACACTACAAACACTCAAAACAACAAACCCTACTTTAATACCCAGAGTTCCCTGTTCTCTAGGCTAAAGGGCATCTGCGGGTTTTGGGTCAGAGATCTGGCCTGCTGCCTCAGTAAACAGAAAGAGTAAAGGTGAGACGCTGATATGCAAACGCTTTTACTGAGACAACTCATGTAACGTGTTTTATCTGAGAGAGGAACACACATACATAAAGAATATACCCAGAAACATTACGCTGAACATTCTCTGTAAACACGCATATGTTAAAGCACACAGTGTAAATAGAACACGTGCATAAAAAACAGCACTAATAAACACAACGGTAGCATGTGAGAGACTGCTGAAATAAAGAGGCAAAGTCTGCTTTCTGGGTTTTTGAGATTGTCGTATAATTTGAGGGTTTACAACAAATGAAATACGACCTTAATCAAAAAATGGAAAAATACATCTTAAATAATGTTTGACAAAAACTATTCAAGTTGATTTTTAAAAACTGTTTTAGGAGTGCACTACAACACTGAGAGACAAACTGGTCAAGCACAGAGACAAAGTGACACTTATCCTGTCAGATGAATTTTGGTGTCAGTAAGTATTTGAAAGAAGTCTCTTATGCTCACCAAGGCTGAATTTATTTGATTAAAATAACTGTTTAAAATAACTTTTCTATTTCAATATATTTTAAAATATCATTTATTGATGACAGCTGAATTTTCAGCATCATTACTCCAGTCTTCAGTGTCACATGATCCTTCAGAAATCATTCTGACATACTGATTTGCTGCTCAAGAGACATTTCATGAATAACATATTTTAAAGGATTTTTTGATGAATAGAAATGACAAAAGATCTGCATTTATTTGAAATAGAGATCTTTACTTTCACTTTTGACCATTTTAATGGGTCCTTGCTGAATAAAAGTATTAATTTATTTAAAAAGCTGTACTGACCCTAAACTTTTGAACAGTAGTGTATATATTTTAAAGAATTCTTCATCTTTTTTTAAGAATACACACAGCACAGCAGACAGGAATGGATAGAGAGAGACGGGGGTGTGATCACAATACACAACATAGGCCTGACACACTTTCTGACCAATGAATTTCAATGATTATTCCAGATGTAAACACTGGATGAGAATTGTTACAAAAAAATCTAAATTTACTAGGAAATTCACTCACAAAGAACAAATTTAACTGATAAAACAGCAAAGTTGAACAACTGCAGATATTATATTCACTGCAGTGGTGTGGTTTATACATTATTTGGCACATTAAAGGGTTAGTTCACCCAAAAATGAAAATTCTGTCATTTATTATTTACCCTCATGTTGTTCCACATCCGTAAGACCTTTGTCCATCTTCGGAACACAAATTAAGATCTTTTTGATGAAATCTGAGAGCTTTCCAAGACAACTACTACTTTCAAGGTCCAGAAAGGTAGGAATGACATCATTAAAGTAATCCATGTAACTACAGTGGTTTAATCTCAATTTTATGAAGCCACATGAGTGTTTTTTTTTGCGCAAAAAAACATAATTTACCACTTTACTTACAAAAGCATTGATCTACAACACACGTTCATGAGACCATCACGATGCATGCATGTTGTGTTCAGACTCGTACGTCAACTCAACGCACATGCGCGAGTGTTTATGAGAGCATCACGATGCATGCGTTTTGTGTTCACGCGAGAGCTGACATTGTTGCCTGAACACGCAACAAATAAAGTGGTAAATTATGTTTTTTTTTTTGTTTGTGTGTTTTTGCACAAACAAATCACTCATCATGTCACTTCATAAAACTGAGTTTAAGCCACAAGAGTCACATGGAGTACTTTATGTCTTTCCTATGCCTTTCTGGACCTTGGAGTGGTAGTTGCATTGGATCTCTATGGAGGGACAGAAACCTCTCAGACTTCATCAAAAAGATCTTAAAGGGTTGGTTCACCCAAAAATGAAAATTTTACGGGTGACTGTAAACGAGCTTCGTTTACAGTCTGAGGGAGACGCACGCTGTATTCAAGCTATTCTACATTGTTTGTATTTTGGTATTGCTATATTTTTTTAAAATGGTGCATAAGTGTGCATGTCGCAGATGTCCAAATCGCCAAAAACAACCACGGCGACGTAAAAGTGCATTACCAACGCCGACAGATGAGAGGATTCAATGGAATCAATTCAATGGAAAGGATTCCAGAAGAGAAGACAATGCTGAATAAAGTTGTAGTTTTTATTATTTTTGGACCAAAATGTATTTTCGATGCTTCAAAAAAATCTAACTAACCCACTGATGTCACATGGACTACTTTGATGATGTTTTTTTTACCTTTCTGGACATGGACAGTATACCGTACATACATTTTCAATGGAGGGACAGAAAGCTCTCGGACTAAATCTAAGTGTGGAATGACATGAGGGTGAGTAATTAATGACTGAATTTTAATTTTTGTGTAAACTAAAATTTTATTTGTCTTACACAGACTCATTGGACAAACACCCATGACAAACATACTGGAATATGATGATGGTCTTAAAGGGATAGTTCACCCAAAAATGTAAATTCTGTCATCATTTACTCACCCTCAAGTTATTCCAAAACGGTATGCTTTCTTCTGTTGAATACAAAAGAAGATATTTTGAAGAATGTTGGTAACCAGACAGTTGACGCTAGCCATTTACTTCCATAGTATTTTTTTTTTCTTACTATGGAGGTCAATGGCTACCGTCAACTGTCTGGTTACCAACATTCTTCAAAATATCTTCTTTTGTGTTCAGGAGAAGAAAGAAATTCATACAGTTTTGGAACAACTTGAGGGTAAGTAAATGACGGAGCTTTCATTTCTTTACTACAAGGGCACAAAAAAAATCATTTAAATAAACACACTGCTCCTTATATTTCACCATTATAAAAAAAAAAAAAAAAAAAGTCACACAAGCAAACAAACACTAGCACATTTTAATTTTCCCTTATAAAAATTTTGACTTTTTTTTTTAAAATATGGTCCCATATTTCAGTTGAAAGCTGGTGAAACTTTAGCACTTTCCTACTGCCACTCTGGTAAAGCTCTTGGCTACATTCCAGACACACATACCACTGAACAAAAGGCCAAGGACAGGACGAAGAACCCCTACACATAACACACACTCACAGAGTCCCTGGGTGAACTTTTCTCCATCCTAATAAGGTCCTCCTGCCAACTTGAGATTTCTTTGAACTTACAGAAGAATTAAGTTTCCATTCATTTCATGTTGGGCACATGCAGGCCCACATCACCCCAGTAACTGACTCTAGACTTTTGTCTGCACTTGTAGTGAACCTACACACAAATAAATATGCACATAAACACCTGCATTTGTGTGCATATGCACATTCTTCACGCTTGAAACCACTCCAATTGCCGACACCATTCATGTTCTCCTAATTGAGACTCGCTTCTTTTTCAAGTAGTGAGGGATAAGAAAAGCTGGCCTTCTAAGATTCTCAAATAGATCACAAATGACAAGGAGAGAGAGTTACAGAGCATGATTTCTGACATTACTAAATCAGACAGACTGATCCAATCCTCCTATCACTTGTCACACAAGCCAGCAAATCTGTCAACAGAGCAGTCCACATATGTGTGTGTGTGTGTGTGTGTGTGTGTGTGTGTGTGTGTGTGTGTGTGTGTGTGTGTGTGTATACAGTATAACCACAGCTAAAACCTCATGCTGCTAACCCAAAAACCAGAAATATCTCCTTTTAAATGCTATACAGCCATTATCAGGCAGTTTCTTTCATAAAGACAGTATTAAGAGATCTAACAGGAATGATTAAATACAGTGAATGGTTTACTCTTGCATAGGTTTCATCTAGTGTGGCAATACAGTGAATATTTATTTAAAAGAGGTGCATGCAGGCTGTAGCCATCAGTAGCAATGCCACTGATTTTGATTGATAACAGGCCATTATGTCCAGTGCTTATTGCTCAAGAGGACAAGGACCTCTGTCTAAACTGATTAAAAAAGCATTTCTTCTCCTCCCTCATATTCTCCGGAGTGTCTCCCTTCAAAAACAAAAAAAAAAAAAAAAAAAAAAAAAAACACACAGAAAATCCATTCCTGTACTTTTGTAAAGGTTGTGGGTTTAACTTTAGGTATGGGAGATATATGAACAAATCCCTGGAGATAACGTGTCCTAGCAATTTACGGTATGTTCTATAATTTTCTTTGGATTTAGATTCAGATAGACAAAGCCATGATAGAAATATGACACAGTTTAGCATGAGGGACAGAGAGAAGAATGTAAAAGAATATACAGGTGGTCCAGACTGTAAAAAATGTTTTGTCAGGCAACCAAAAAAATGTGCTTCCTGTGGTATGAATGTTGTAGAAGGTTTGTTTTAGTTACATGGAGTTGTGGTTTTGGATAAAGTATCCGCAGAACAGATATTGAAAGTTTTGCCCTTGGCCTTTGAGATACAAAACTCAAAACATGAATAAAAAAACAACAACAAATGGTCATGTTTACACAATATTCAACAAAATGCTCTCTTTTTGTTATAGTAAAGTGACTGATAAATTAAACCACTCACATGGTGCTCCTGGTTCACTCTCAGTCTCATTCACTCTGAATGTTTTATCCTTCTGTCACTGAACTTTCACTTCAACCATTCTCAACCTCTCTGCCAAAACCCCTCACTTCTCTTATCACTAATGTCATTATAATCTTATCATGATCAATGTTGAGTAATAGACTGTGTTTTTGCAGAGCCAATCTGTCTGTAAAAAGAACACATCAGACACCTGCAGCAACATAATAATAACCTGGAATTTATACAGCCAATTAAATTAAACAACAGCAATATCACTGCTTTTAGTATTGTTATGTTACTGCAAAAGTTATTACATCCTTCTTCTTTTTTTGATCACTGATGGATAGCAATAGGATAATTAATATAATAATTAAAATGGTAATTTTATCATCTAGGCTAACTAATCTCATTATTTCCATTTCTCATTATTTTTATTTTATTTTTATTTGAAATATTCTAGCACTACCTTGTGGCTCTTTTGGGTTGTCACCTAAACATCAAATCATGAAACTTCATACTCATGTCACCTCTGCAACACGTTTCACAAAGGTTGTTTTTTTTCTTTCTTTCTTTCTTTCTTCCTGCCTTCCGTTATTTATTTATTTCTAGCTAGTGATTAGCCTTTGGCGCATTTGATCTGTAATTTCAATAGGGTTCAAAGTTTAAATCAGTTTTTCAAGAACTTTTGTGACACATAAACTAACCATTCACGTGCTGATTTCCTTTACATAAATTACAGTTGTAACCATAGTTTCTGACAGTTACTATAGTTACTGTCACTTGCGTAAAATCATGATAGCACAAGAGTACTGGCCGGGGCTCTTTAAAACAGTATAAAAAGCATTTAGAATCTCTAACATTTTGTTCAGTTTTATAAAGTAGTAACTAGCACCATGTCAGCACAGTTTTTAAAGCTGGAAACCATGCTTACGCTTTTAGTAGCCTAAGGTTTTACGTTACAAATGGCACTTACCGACAGCAGCAGGTGATGTGAGCTCGAGAGCAGAAATCTGTTTGATCAGCTGTGAACGCGCAGCGCTGTATCGATCTGATTTACTGCGCGCACAAAGAGAAAGAACAGCGCTGAAGTAAGCGACGGACGCAAGAGAGAAAGAGAGAGAGACATGAAAACACCTGGTAGTGTCCTAATAGCGCACTTTGACTGGTTGTACTTTGGCAGAAATCGGTCTTTGGATTTAAAAATTAGAAAAGCGCGTCACTGCCAGCCGCGCCCTCCTGGAGCCGCCCCTATTTACTGCATGAGGCAGAGATTTCCAAGTTATGACAAACAACAGGACTAGGCTAAAGGAAATTGCCGTACTCAGAAGTGTAAAGAGTACCTAAAAAACATACTTGAGTAAAAGTACAGATACCTTGCATCGAAAATTACTCCACTACAAGACACAAGTAGCCTAACCAATTCCAATACAACTTGAGTAAAAGTCTTGAAGTATCTGATTTTAACAGTATGTAAGTATTTTACTCATGCTGAATGTATGCACTATGATGCACTAATCCTGAGAGACTGCCAGTGAAAATAAGAAACAATTGATTTGTAAAATGAGAAATCAAGTTTATTTTCTAAAATCAAAATAAAACTGAACAACTCAATATTGCAATAAATCAAGGTCAACAACCTTTTGAACATCTACAAACTCTCAAGTCTCAGTTAAGCTCAAGTGGTAATAAGTAAACTAATATCCGTCAAAACGGTCTTGTCAATATTGCGGATAAATAAAACAATGTTAAGTAAAATTAAATAGTCAAAGTCTACTGTACGTGCTGGTTTGAGCCTCATCACCAGCTGCAGTCATTTCCTCATCTACTAAATCAAACACCTGCGATTCAGCAACTACCTGCTAATGCACTCACATTTATGTAAAGTAGCCTTGTTGACAAGTTTTGGGGGGAGTAAAGGCAAAATGCACAAGATATATTACCTTCAATGCCCTTAGATGGCGATATCGCTTCTTTATATCAGAAACAAACTGCTGCAGAAAAAGTTAGCTGCCATGAAAAATGTAATTTGTAATTGCAATACTCATCACAAATGTATTGGAGTAAAAAGTACATTTACTTGTTTAAAAAAATGTAGAAAAGTAGAGAGTAAAAGTTGCCAATATCTTTGATACTCAGTACAACTACAAAGTAACCAAAAAGATACTTAAGTACAGTAACTAATTCTACTTTACACCTCTGGCCATACTATACCACATTTCACCATATTCATGGTCAAAGTTCATGGTAACCAATTCGTTTGAGTGACTTGTATGACAATAAAACTCTGGTAACTTATTAGCTAGTGTGCGAAATATTTAACATCTTTCAGGGATATTGACTTTATTGGTGGTGTAATGTGCATCTCAAACACCAGGGGTGTCCAAACTCGGTCCTGGAGGGCCACCTGCAGAGTTTATCTCCAACTTGCCACAACTCACCTGCCTGGAAATTTCTAGTATGCCTAGTAAGACCTTGATTCGCTGGTTCAGGCGTTTTAATTGGGTTTGGAGCTAAACTGCAGGACAGTGGCCCTCCAGGAGCAGGACTGGACACCCCTGCCCTACACCATTACACCACCAGCATGAACCGTTAATATAAGGCAGGATGAATCCATGATTTCATGTTGTTTGTGACAAATTCTGCCCCTACAATCTGAATGACGCAGCAGAAATCGAGTCTCATCAGACCAGGCAATGTTTTTCCAATATCCTATTGTCCAATTTTGGTGAGCAAGTGTGAATATAGCCTCAGTTTCCTGTTCCCAGCTGAAAGGAGTGGCACTCAGTGTGGTCTTCTGCTGCTGTAGCACATCTGCTTCAAGGTTCGACGTGTTGTGTGTTCAGAGATGCTCTTCTGCAGACCTTGGTTGTAACCAGTGATTATTTGAGTTACTGTTGCTTTTCTGTCAGCTCAAACCATATTGGTTATTCTCTTCTGACTCAGAACTGCCACTCGCAGGATACTTTCTCTATTTCTGACCATTCTCTGTAAACCCTAGAGATGGTAGTGTGTGAAAATCCCAGTAGATCTGCAGTTTCTTAAATACTCAGCACCAACTACCATGCCAGGTTCAACGTCAGTTAAATCACCTTCCTTCCTCATTCTGAGGCTCAGTTTGAAATTCAACAGATCGTCTTCACCATTTCTACATCCCTAAATGCATTGAGTTGCCGACATATGATTGGCTGATTAGATATTTGCGTTGACGATCAGTTGAACAGGTGTACCTAGTAAAGTGGCTGCATGGTGAGTGTATGAATATATGCTATTGTTTTCTGATTATTAGATTATTTTATACAACTGTTCTTTCTGGTTCTCTAATCTGATTGGCTGATAGCCGTGCAATATTTTAGTGATAACAGCAGCACACCGTTTGTATCACTCCGCTTGAAGCAACTGTCATGGCGGACAAGCAAATCCACCGTAATTTTTGCGAATACTACATTTGTTGCCCGAACTGTAGTTTTAAGAGTTTTTTATGTGAGAATGTATAGTTGACGTGAAATATGTGACTTATATTAATCATATATAGCACCTATTTTACAATTTGTTTAGACGTTTTCAGAGATGCGAGCTCCAGGCCGTTCAGTGCTCATGTACCCGCCAAGAACAGCTTCATACCGCTTGTGTCTTATAGTGGTTAAACATGAGATATAATTCATTTTGGGTACATAAAACGGGCAATCTTTGGTCTTATTAATCTATTACTTGTTCCAGAGCAAATCAAATTGCTTTGAAATTGTTAAATTTGATCATTTAATATTAAGGCTATATTTAACTTGCATCCTCTATAGCATAGCATATTGGCTACAACTAGACGGAAATATCAGATGAGGACTCTTCTTTACTCTTCAAATACATAAAACATTAGCGTTTATAGTACGGAAGCCCTGAACCGCATGGTGAAAGAAAAAAAACTTGGTGGGGAGGGAAAAAAAAAAAGAAAACTTAAATTGTTATTTCGACATAATAAGTCATTATTTCGAGATATTAAGTCGTTATTATGACATGTCGTTTTTTGATGTATTAAGTCATTAATTCGACATAATGTCTCGTTATTACGACATAACATCTTGTTATTTTGAGATATTAAGTCATTATTTCGACATAATGTCTCATTATTACGACATAACATCTTGTTATTTTGAGATATTAAGTCGTTATTTCGACATAATGTCTCGTTATTACGACATAACATCTTGTTATTTTGAGATATTAAGTCGTTATTTCGACATAATGTCTCGTTATTACGACATAACATCTTGTTATTTCGAGATATTAAGTCGTTATTTTGGCATAATAAGTCGTTATTTCAACATAATAACTCATTGTTTCAACATAATTACTCGTTATTGTATATCAAGTTTATAAAAGATGCGCACTATGTAACGTATTCGGTCCGTGTACCTTAGGATAATTTGTTTTCTTGTTTTTGTCCTATAAACGAAAAAACGAAGCAAGCATTCATTTATCACATATTCGACCCTCCTCATGAGCATAAATAAACAAATCTCAAGTCGTTTTTTCATATTTTTATTTTTGTTTTAATCACACTTTGTTCTAATCCGCTAAATGGAAAAACAATAAAACCAAAATGGATAAACAGCTTGAATATTCGATCTCTACATGGGCGGGAATAAAACGCCCCTTTCCGCTGATTGGTCAAGAAAAGATCAAGCCGCGTCATCAGTTCTTAGCTCCAGAACTCGGCTCCGCGCAACAATATCCGATACATTTGTGCAGATTATTACAGAGTTTATTGCAACTACATTTAATCTCGTTCTCATCAAATTGCCAGACTAATAAATGGCTTGACAAAACCCGTGCCAGGGCAGAGCCTAGACAGAGCTTTCTTCTGCTATACACATAAATTCGCGTGCCGTGAAATACTAATTTATCGTATTAAATATTCATTTACGTGGCATCTGCTCTCACAACTACTCCAAGCCTATGTATTTGGCTGTTTTATTTAGCTGACCAACTCTAAAAATCTCTGCTGGAGCTGCGCGACGCACTGGGCAGCCGCGGAGAGAATTTATTTACAGTGAAGATCAAGCTGCTGTCAGCAGTTCTTTCTCAGTTCTGCACAACAGCGGTTACAGTTGTATGGATTCTTAACTCTGACATTTCATCTAGGTCTATATCTCATCAAACAACCAGATTAATTAATGGCTCGACACAAACCCTACAGGCCACAGCTTTATTTTGCCTACGCATACATTTGTGTGTGGTGGAATTAGTTTATCATATTAAATATTAAAGGTGCCATCGAACGTTTTTTTACAAGATGTAATATAAGTCTAAGGTGTCTCCTGAATGTGTCTGTGAAGTTTCAGCTCAAAATACCCCCCTAGATTTTTTTTAAATAATTTTTTTAACTGCCTATTTTGGGGCATAATTAGGAATGTGCCAATTCAGGGCTGCTGCCCCTTTAAATGCTCGCGCTCTCCGCCCCCTCCCGAGCTCTCGACTCTATCACTGCATAAACAAAGTTCACAGAGCTAATATAACCCTCAAAATGGATCTTTACAAAGTGTTCATCATGCAACATGTCTAATCGCGTAAGTACAGTGTTTATTTGGATGTTTACATTTGATTCTGAATGAGTTTGATAGTGCTCCGTGGCTAAAGCTAACATTACACACTGTTGGAGAGATTTATAAAGAATGAAGTTGTGTTTATGCATTATACAGACTGCAAGTGCTTAATAATGAAAATAGCGACAGCTCTTGTCTCCACGAATACAGTAATAAACGATGGTAACTTTAACCACATTTAACAGTACATTAGCAACATGCTAACGAAACATTTATAAAGACAATTTACAAATATCACTAAAAATATTATGATATCATGGATCATGTCAGTTATTATCGCTCCATCTGCCATTTTTCGCTATTGTCTTTGCTTGCTTACCTAGTCTGATGATTCAGCTGTGCACATCCAGATGTTAATACTGGCTGCCCTCGTCTAATGCCTTTCATAATGTTGGGAACATGAGCTGGCATATGTAAATATTGGGGGCGTACATATTAATGATCCCGACTGTTACGTAACAGTCTGTGTTATGTTGGGATTCGGCTGTTCTTCGAAGGTCTTTTAAACAAATGAGATTTATATAAGGAGGAGGAAACAATGGAGTTTGAGACTCACTGTATGTCATTTCCATGTACTGAACTCTTGTTATTTAACTATGCCGAGGTAAATTCAATTTTCAATTCGATGGCACCTTTAATTAATTTAAGTTGCATCTGCTGTCACAACTACCCCCTAGCCTACCTATTTGGCACACCGCCTGTTTTATTTAGCTGATCAACTCTTGACATCTGTGTGCCAAAAATGCGTGACTCACTGAACAGCGCAGAGAGAATGTGGTTACATTGTAGTGAAGTGTAGATCAGCAGTCCTGACTGTTAATACACCGAGTTTATTTCATTAACACTGAGTATGTCCCTCAAAACAATGTTTTATTTTTTTCTGCCAGCTAAATTTCTAAAGCAAAGTCACAGATCATTGTGCGACTCGCAACATAAGGCGCACAGAATATCCTAGTAGTTAATTTGTGAATGAATCCGAGTCTTTGAACAAATCGGTTGAGTGATTCACCAGCCATACAGCCTTTTTATTACTGAATAAATCAGCGTTTCGAGCGAATCGATTGAATAAAATGACTCATTCATTAACACAGTAACTTGCTGCCACCTACTGGCGATAGGCTATTATAAGATCATTATGTTTGTAGCGTGATCCATTTACATATATTTCAATTCAGACCTAGATATTATCACTATTACTCCACTAGGTCTGAAATAAATTCACTTTAAACATGATGATCTTAAATGTATTAATTATTAATTTACTATTAATAAATGTGTACAGTTGCATACAATGGAAATACTCAACGTAGGCTAACTACGTTACCTCAGATGGAGGATTGGTTGGATTGGATTCCACAACTGGTAAAATAAAACATATATAAGACAATACAACATTTACAAGTTGGAAGAAAAGAAAAAAAAAGTATTTTAAAAATATAAAGAATTTATATATAAATATTTATATTATTATGTATTTTTATAAGCATTATAATAATTTGTCGCCATACAATTTACTGTACACCATCACGTGAGTGTTGCCTTAAAGGTTCTCAGCTATTAAATGTTAATAAGCCAGTGGTTTTCAAAGTGGGGGCCGCAGCATAAAGTATGGATTTAAGTTGGAAGAAAAGCTTAAAACCATCAAAAAAAAAAAAGTCCAGCAGAGGCCGAAAAACCAAATTTTAAAAATATAAAGAATTTATATATAAATATTTATATTATTATGAAATCTAACAACAAGTATTTTTATGAAATAGCATTATAATAATTTGTCGATATCTGAACATTAAACTTTTAATTTTGATTGGCTGGGTACACCATCACGTTATCTGTCAGTGTTGCCTTGGTAATAACCGCCAGTGCTCAGCTATTCAGTTAATTAACCTTCTATTAAATCAGCGCGCGCAGTTAATAAGCTGGCTAGCTCTGTGTCAAAACTCTATCAAAATGGATAGATTGCTGTTTGAGCTTTTAAAAAAAAAGGTTAATTAACTTTCAACTTTTTAATTAATCAACGGAACACATCCTATATAAAATAATCCAGATATTAATACAAAATAAAAATAATATTACAACTAGTATTTGCACAAAATCACGCACAGATGAACTTGAAGTAACCTCATTGAAACTCCGAAACACAGCAAATAAGCCCAAATAATTCACAACGTTATTTTACAAGTATATACGATTATAATATCATGTATAAGAAGACAGTCCCAATCATATTAATGTTTTGTCTACTTTTTGAGCGCTCGCACTGAAGCTATAGATGATCATCAGCTCTGTGGGTTATTTACCTCAACGAAACATCCTTTATGAGAATAATCAGATATTTATACTTAATAAAATTAATAAGTTTTATCTGTACAAAATGATGCGAATGCACAAGTGAAGTTTGAACAAGTTATGTAATCAATGTTTAACTCAGTCGACGCGCTCTTACCACAACAACACGCTGAAACAACAACACAGAGAATTCACAACATTTTATTACAATAGTGTCCTCGTTATAATGTTACGTAAATGACAGTCCCAGCAGTTATTAATGTTGTGCATTGCTGTTTGGCTGCCAGTGGTGTGGTCCCTTCTGAATGAAGCCAATAATTCTGCCGATCTAACTACTTTGGGATCAAATAAATTTGTAGTTCTGACGACTGTTGAAACGGCTAACAGCACCACATATCCAAGATATATTATAAATTTGTTGTGAACCTTCTGAAAGCGTTTCGTTGGCCTTCCTCTGGTAGTTGTAGCTGCTGTCACCATAGACTTAAACAGGGCGCGCAGCTGTGACCGGTCCCAAATATGGCGGCGATAGAATACAGTGACGTCACATGAAACCCATGTATACATGTCTATTATATGTATACATATATATATATATATATATATATTATATGTATATGTATAAATATCTATTTAATTATGTATGTGTGTGTGTGTATATATATATATATATATATATAGATGGGTTTCATGTGACGTCACTGTATTCTATCGCCGCCATATTTGGACCGGTCACAGCGCGCGCCCTGTTTAAGTCTATGGTGACAGCAGCTACAACTACCAGAGGAAGGCCAACGAAACGCTTTCAGAAGGTTCACAACAAATTTATAATATATCTTGGATATGTGGTGCTGTTAGCCGTTTCAACAGTCGTCAGAACTACAAATTTATTTGATCCCAAAGTAGTTAGATCGGCAGAATTATTGGCTTCATTCAGAAGGGACCACACCACTGGCAGCCAAACAGCAATGCACAACATTAATAACTGCTGGGACTGTCATTTACGTAACATTATAACGAGGACACTATTGTAATAAAATGTTGTGAATTCTCTGTGTTGTTGTTTCAGCGTGTTGTTGTGGTAAGAGCGCGTCGACTGAGTTAAACATTGATTACATAACTTGTTCAAACTTCACTTGTGCATTCGCATCATTTTGTACAGATAAAACTTATTAATTTTATTAAGTATAAATATCTGATTATTCTCATAAAGGATGTTTCGTTGAGGTAAATAACCCACAGAGCTGATGATCATCTATAGCTTCAGTGCGAGCGCTCAAAAAGTAAGACAAAACATTAATATGATTGGGACTGTCTTCTTATACATGATATTATAATCGTATATACTTGTAAAATAACGTTGTGAATTATTTGGGCTTATTTGCTGTGTTTCGGAGTTTCAATGAGGTTACTTCAAGTTCATCTGTGCGTGATTTTGTGCAAATACTAGTTGTAATATTTTTATTTTGTATTAATATCTGGATTATTTTATATAGGATGTGTTCCGTTGATTAATTAAAAAGTTGAAAGTTAATTAACTTTCAGTTTATGGGTTTTTTTATTCTCTTCAGCTTCAGCGTGCGCAGCTCAAACAGCAATGATTAAGTCATTAAAATGTTTAACGTTACTACACAGTATTATTAACTTTAATATTTCTTTTAGAAAATGAATGCATTATTTTTAATAACTAGCTCTTATATTCTAGTATTATTTTCATCAACACATAGTTTGATTAATAATAAGGATCATGAACAATAACAGATTTTTTTTTGTATACAATAACATCAATAACAGATTCATTTTGATAACAGTATTATTTGAGCTGCGCGCGCTGAATGAACACCCGTAAACTGAAGCGCTTTGCTAGAAGGTTAATTAACTCAACAGGACACATCCTATGGTAATTCATATATATTTATACAAGCTATACATAAAATTACAACTTATATTTGCACAAAATCATGCACGCATGTACTTGAACTAAGTAATGTAGTCAGCTGGTGTCGTGAATTTGTTCATCCTGTAACACGCCGAAACACAGCAACTAGAATTCATAATATTTTCAAATAAATCAAATAAATTTGAAGTTCTGACGACTGTTGAAACGGCTAACAGCACCACATATCCAAGATATATTATAAACTTGTTGTGAACCTTCTGAGAGCGTTTTGTTGGCCTTCCTCTGGTAGTTGTAGCTGCTGTCACCATAGACTTAAACAGGGCGCGCAGCTGTGACCGGTCCCAAATATGGCGGTGGGCATAGCGGAAGTGACGTCTTTGAAACCCATGTATAGAAACCGGCAATTCTAACGGCCGCTGAAGTGACGCGATGACTTTACCAGTCGGCGATTGGCTCTTATTTAGAAGGCGCGACTTATTCCGCCATATTGCGCGTTACACTTTCTCCCATTCAAAACAATACGAGTGACACGTCTTGTGTTATTCTATAGTCTTTGGAAAAACCAATTGACTTTTTTAAAAGAAATGAAGAACATTTGACCAGGCAGTCAGCAACATTCGTGCGGCAAGCTACCTTCCCTGCGAGAGCACTGAGGGCATCATTTTTGGCTTCCTTTCACATTGCGCGAGCTAAGAAGCCGCACACAATCTGGGAAGATTTGATACTACCAGCTACCAAAGACATTGTTAAAGAGCTACTGGGTGAGGATGCTGCCAAGAAAATTGACACTGTAAGTTACCACTCTCTGATAACACTGTAAGCAGACGTATTGGGGACATGGCTGAGGATGTGTCTGCTCAACTGTTGGACCAGGTGAGAGCTAGCGAATGTTTTGCACTGCAGCTAGATGAAAGTACGGATGTGGCTAACGTTGCCGAGTTGCTTATAAGATTCATTTCCCAAGAAATGTTCGTTGAGGAATTACTGTTTTGTAAAGAACTTGAAAGTAGAACCACCGGGAAAGAGATTTTTCAAGTGCTGGACGAATAAACCCCTTAAAAGTTTGTAAACATTGCAACGTTTCCTGGTGGGCGGGGCTTAGCTGGAGGCAAAAAGAGACGCTGGATTTAATGTTGACAAGCACAAGCTAGCATGTTTTAGGAGGGATTTATTAAACATAGATGCAGAAGAAGGTTCAGAACTGTCCGAATATGTACAGTCACTGACTCTGCGGGACCGTGACAGCTATTTTTGTAAATTAACTTAAGTTTTGGATATTTCCTAGACAACATATGAATTACTTTCGGGTGGTTCGGGGAATTTTGTCAAGGCCTATTGTCTAATGTAGCCTAACGCTGGGCTAACTATGATTATGGCTAGCAATGTGGATTATTTTAAGAGACCATTCAAAGGATGGCACACACATCTATCGCTGTATTGTTTGTTTAACATTTAAGCTAGCTAGTGCGCTGAAAGTTGGCGACTTTTCACCTATAAAACAGAAACTTGCTGATTTGTACTAGATAAAACCAACACACCATTACATATGCATCGATTATTTTACCTGATATGAAGTGTGCACTGCAAATACCAGTATTATTTATGATCGTCTCCGTCCAGTCTGTACGCCGTATTGCTTTCAACCACAATTATCTTTTTGATTTCTGTGAAGGAAAAGGATGTCTGCCGGGATCTGGTAAAACTTTAGTTTTGAACCAAAATTTCTGTTCCTTCTATTCTGGCAGCCAAAAACACAACAAGACGACATTTTAAAGTCAAAACCTCAAACTTTTAGCGCGCCCGCTATTAGTTCTTATTGATGTTTTGCCTCCAGCTAGAGCGGTGACGTCACAGTGACGTTGGCGATTAAGGGGTCTTATTGATTCAAATGGACTTGACTGGTCTCGTTGCGTTGGTGTGTGTACTGACGGCGCCGCGGCTATGACTGGGAAGAACAGTGGGGTGACGGCTCTCATCAAACAGAAGGCCCCTAATGCGGCGTTCACGCACTGTATGCTCCATCGAGAAGCACTGGTGGCTAAACGGTTGGATGATGAGCTTAATCTGGTACTACTGGACATAAAACATGTAGTAAACTTCATTAAAGCACACCCCTTGAAACACAGACTGTTTGCTCTTCTGTGTAAAGAAATGGGAGCCTGTTTTGATGGATTGCTGCTTCACTCAAACGTACGCTGGCTTTCATGGGGGGCAGTCATTGTGTATGAGTTGCGGAGGGAGGTTGCAGAGTTTCTTTTGTCTGAAAAACATCAGATGGCTGACCGTTTTAAAAATGCAGCCTGGATTCTCAAACTTGCATATATGGCTGACATTTTTTGTCATCTGAATGTGCTTAACCAAAGCATGCAAGGGCGTGACACATACATAGTGTATATGCAAGACAAAGTGCGTGCTTTTTCCCTGAAGATTACGCTGTGGTCAAACAAGCTCAAGGAGGGAATTACAGAAATGTTCCCACTATTACACCAAGAGCTGCTGTCATCTGGTGCGGAGTTGGACACCATTTCTCCACTGATACAATCCCACCTGGAGCACCTCCAGGGATATTTCAGAGAATATTTCCCTGACCTTGACAGCACCCATCTAAACTGGGTAAGAAACCCATTTGCCCCTGATGTAGGCTCTTGTCTGGACTTAAAATCACAGGAGGAGCTGATTGAGATGACTTCTTCATGGGATTTAAAAATGAAATTTGAGGCTCTTTCCCTCTCTAACTACTGGATGTATGTAAGAAAAGACTTCCCCATCCTAGCTGAGAGTGCTCTGAAATGCCGCCTTCCTTTTGCAACCACTTACTTGTGCGAGTCTGGCTTTTCAACTTTAAAAGTACTTAAAACAAAACACAGAGCACGTCTAAATGTGGAGAGTGACATGCGTGTTGCACTGACAGACTTAAAGCCCAGGCTTGACAAACTGTGTAGGAGCCACCAGGCCCACCCACCCCATTAATATCCTCTCTCTCACATTCTCACACACACACACACACACACCCTCTCTTTAAGATTTTTCTTTTTCCATTTACTGACACACACAGATACAATGTTGAATGTTGAAATTACTGTACCAGATTTGAAGATATTGAAATTACTTTACCATATATGAAGATCTGACATACAAATGTTATTATTACAACACTAATAAAGTTCAATGGATGTTCACCTAGATGTTTTATTTATTTATTTTTACATTTGGCATAGTTTTGTCGATGGGCTCAATAACACATAATGCAAAAGGGGGGGCTTGGCCAGAACCTAGTGGAATTTGGGGGCCTTGTCATGGAAAAGTTTGGGAACCCCTGCTCTAAGCGATCCTGGGCGGAGTAACTTCCTGTTGACGTTCGAAGTGTTGTCAAACAAAACAGAGGCTAGCTAGACCTTCCCTCCTCCTCCTCCCCGCTTCCTGAAACAGTCATGAATGCGGATTTAAAATCATTCTTGTCGGTTATTGGCTGGAGCATGTTTATTATGTTTTGTGGTCCAGGCTGTACCAGTTCGTTTTTGGAGCTTGTGGCGACTACAGAGACCGCGTTTTTTTTACAGTGTGTTCAGGGGACAGGCAGCTATCGGATAGTGAGGAGATGTTTGCTGTATGTGACAAAAAATTTTGGCCTAAAAACGCGTGACATCACTTAGAGCACCTTTAATTTAAAAAACTGTTCTATTGCGCTTCTGATTTGGCAGTGAAATTCGCCGATTTTGGGTGCGTATTTTCACCCCAAAAAATATCAAAGTGTCGCCTCTTGGGT